>NC_081303.1:43608549-43911580 GCF_030435805.1 Mustela lutreola
CCATCCAAGTGCCCCTAGTTATGTTTAATACAGAGATAAACTGCAATTCATTTATATGTTTGAAAATATATAAAATATATATATAAAGTATAAAATAATATAAATATAGATTTATAAAAATAAATATATATTCATATAATATATTATATAATATAAATATGTATAATATAAAATATACATATAAAATATACAAAGTATAAAAATTTTCTTTTTGAGAGGTCTTTGCTCATTTGCTATAGTCAGCTGAAGTGTCAGTTAACAATGCCTAGGTCATAGGCTGCATTTCCAAGAGGGCCACTTAGCATCTCGCCTATGGACACACCATAACCCCAGGTAGCAAACTGGTGCCAATGTCACCATTCACCCCAGAGGAGATCCAGTGAAAGGATGTGTTGCATAGATGATCTTGTCCAGAACAAGTACTGAAAACATAACTCAAAGTGTATGTGAAAACAAAGTGGGGGAAGGGGGCAGTGTGTGTGACCAGATTATAAATTTACCCGGTTTTGTTTTAAAAATATTTTAATCAAAGTTGTTGAGTAATACTTATAAAGGAAACAACATCTACTTTCTACCATCCCCATTCCTCCTTCTTACTCCTGCTGTGCACTCCCCAGAAGCAACTACTTAAAACTCTCAGTCATTTCTTACGTTTTATTTATAAACTTGTCAATAATATGCTGATTTCCCCCCCCCATTTCATTTAATTAATTTATTTACTTATCTATTTATTTAGAGCATGGATGGCAGCAGGGGGAGCTGGGCAGTGGATGAGGGGGAGGGTCTTAAGCAGGTTCCATACTCAGGGCAGAGCTGGAGGCATGGCTTGATCTCACCACCCTGAGATCATGACCTAACCCAGATCGAGGGTCTGACGCTTAACTGCTGAGCCACGCTCCCTTGTTTTAGATACTGGCATCATCTATTGGAATCCTGCTACAGAAAAGTAGATTTAATTTCCCTGAAGTTCTCAACCACACATACCCACTGCCCTCCAGCACACATGGAACTCTACTGCTCCAATTAAAATCATTATCTTTATTGCTACTTATAAAGAACTGGGCCACCGCATAGCAAATTACAATTTCACTTCCCTTCTTGCACAGCCTTTCCCCTAGAAGTAATACTAGAAAGAGTTTAAAACACTTGTCCTGTTTTGTTTTCCTTTACTTCTCTATATGAGACTCTGCCATTTTTCTTCTTGGAGCTCTGCCTTCTCTTCCTGCCTTCAGCGCTAGCGACTCTACGCTGATAGCATACCTGTAGCCCAGCGAGCGATTTTTTCATAAAATGTTTTGCTTCTTTCCTTTATTAGATCCCTGGTAGGCTAGATTCCATGTCTCTCATTTTCTTGGTTGCACTCCCACTTTCATGGAGCTTATCTTTTAGAATCTTCCTGGAAAGTGAGCATGAAAGCCGAAAATTTAAATGTCTGAATCTCAGCAAATATTTGTCTTCCCCACTAACATTTGATTGATAGTTTAGCTGGGCATAGAATTCTAACTTAGAAATTATTTTCTTTCAGAATTTTTAAGGCATTTTTCTAATATCCCCTAGCTTTCAATATTTCTGTTGACAAATCAAATGTTACTCTGATTTCTGATGCTTTGTAATTGAGTTGTTCCCTGTCCTGTTTTAAGGAAATGATGTGCTTTGCTGAGGATTTATTTTTTAATTCTTTGTGCAGGGCACTTAGTAGAAAATTTAAATCTATAAACTTGTTTGTTTTTTAATTATGGAATAATTCTTATATTTCTGTCATAATTTTAAGTCCCTTCTCCCTCCTCTCCTTGCCTCCTTCACCCCATCCCATTTTCTTTCTTCTCTTATTTTGAAACTCCTCCGTGACTGGTCCTTTATGCACCTATTGTTTCTACCTCTCATTTACAATCTCTTAGTATTTTTTCCTAGTGTCTGGTAGATTTTCCTCAACATTATCTTTCAGTCACTTAACTGGACTTTTAATTTCTACCACTGTATTTTTCTCCTTTTTCTTTTTTGCATAGCTTTTTTTTTTTTTTTTTTACTATGTTCAATTAGCCAGCATATAGTAAGTACATCATTAGTTTTTGACGTAGTGTTCAATGATCCATTAGTGCGTATAACACCTACTGCTCATCACCACACGTGCCCTCCTTAATATCCATCACCCCGTTACCCCACCCCAACCCCTTCCTTCTGTAATCCTCAATTTGTTTCTCTCTCTAATTTCTTCCCCTTCAGTTTTCCCTCCCTTCCCCTGTAGTCTATTCCTTATGTTCCACATATGAGTGAAACCATAAGATAATTGTCTTTCTCTGCTTGACTTATTTCACTTAGCGAAATAAGTCAAGCAGAGAAAGACAATTATCATCAAGCAGAGAAAGACATTTATCACTGTATTTTTAATTTTAAAGACCTCTTTTGTTCTCTAGAAGTTTAATAACCACCTATACTTATTTCATTGCTGCAATATCCTTTCTTAACTCTTTGAATATATTAATGCTCAAATTTTCATAAATCGTTGACCACTCCTTAAATTGTCTTTGTCTCTTCCAAGTTACTTAAAAACATTTTTTGTATGTGTGTTGGTCTTAGTGTTTTATCTTAGAGGTTTTCCTCCATGCGGTACATCTCATACAATCCATTCATATTTAATAACGAGGTACTATTGTTTCTTAAGCTGATTAATGGGTACAAGGATGTTTGTTTACCATTATTCTTTAGAGTATATTTGTAATATAAAGTATACTTAAAGGATGGTAATGGTTTATATACATATATATATTTCATATATACTCTTAAGCATGTGTTTGCTTAAGAAGAGCTTTTTGAGGGTGCCTGGGTGGCTCAGTGGGTTAAAACCTCTGCCTTCAGCTCAGGTCATGATCCCAGGGTGTAGGGATCAAGCCCCTCATTGGCTCTCTGCTCAGCAACAAGTCTGCTTCCCCCTCTCTCTCTCTGCCTGCCTCTCTGCTCACTTGTGATTTCGTCTGTCAAATAAATAAATAAAATCTTTAAAAAAATAAAAAAATAAAAAGAGCTATTTGAAAGCACTTTTAGTTCCTGTTGCAGAGCTTTCTAGCTCACTGAGATTTGTTCTCCAATGACTGGGCTGACTCATTTCAAAGGGTGACACCCAATATCAGCATCTGTAATATCTGTACATATTTTCTCTTGGGCTGGTCAAGAGAAATAAGGAGTAAATCTGGCTGCTGGCATTTTTAGAATTGAATTGAAAATGAGGCTGGGGAGTGTTTCACAGTTCTTTACAGAGATATTAATTCATTCCATCACCCTGTTATCAGACCAGACCCGGCCACTCCCACTAGTTGTGCCAGTGCCTTTAAATCGCCTTCATGCAGGAAGGACCGTCGTGTAGTTTCCTGGGGTAAAATATGGGACATGAGAATCTAACTGTACGATTGGTAAGTTTTCCAAACAACCTTCCCATTTTCAGCACCACTTGAGTACGTGGAGCCTCTAATTCCTGAAACTTTGGGGGTTCTACAGCATAAACTGTCTTGCTTCTGGGTGTCTCTCACACGGGGTTTTGCTTCTGCTGGTAAGCTAAGTCTACTGCAGCCCACCCATGGCAGCCTACCTTCCACTTACGTATGAGGGTGTGTATATGGGTAATTGCTGTCTCAATTACCTCAGTCTCTCGTTGGTTCTTGTGAATAGGACAATTTCATTCCCCTTTGTCCTTTTTTTCTAGGACTATTTTTTTGTGTGTGATTTATTCAGGTAAAATTTACAGATAATAAGATTAACCCAATTTCAGTGGCAAATGCATATGGTCAATAACTATCACCACAATCACAACACAGAATGTTTCCATAAAAACTCTTTCATGTTCCCTTATAGTTAGTTCCCCTCACCCACCTCCATTTCCTGGTGACCACTGAGCTGCTTTCCATCTCTACAACTCTACTTTCTCTAGAATGTCACAAAACTGAATCAAACAGCCAGTAGTGTTTGTGTCTGGTTTCTCTTAACATAATATTTTAAAGATTCCTCCATGTAGTTCACTGGATCAGTAATTTGCCCATTTTATTCCTGAGTAGAAGTCCAATGTGTGATATATTAAAATTTATTTCCCAGCTGATGAATATTTGGATTTTTTCCCCAGTGTTGGGCATTATGAATAAAGCCGCTATGAATTTTGCAAGGAAGTTTTTATGTAGACATTATGTCTTCATTTTCTTGGGGGAAATATCTAGGTGTGGAATTGCTGAATAAGTGTATGTTTAAGTTAATAAGACACTTGGAAACTGTTTTCCAAGGTGGCTGTGCCATTTTGCATTCCTACCAGCCATGTATGAGATATATAACTGATATAACACTACAACAACAGGAAAAGTAGTCTTTTAAGGTGTGATGCATTACTAAAGATAAAAAGGACAGTTTATAAATATATGAGGGTCAAACCAGCAGAATGATATAACTATTTTAAATTTCTATCAACATAAGAACATAGCTTCAGGGACACCTGGGTGGCTCAGTCGGTTAAGCATCTGCCTTCAGCTCAGGTCATGATCCCAGGGTCCTGAGATGGAGTCCTACAAGGGGCCCTTTGCTCATCAGGAAGCCTGCTCCTTCCTCTACCTCTGCCTGCCGCTCCCTGCGTTGTGCTTGCTCTCCCTCTGACAAACAAGTAAATAAAATCTTTAAAAAAAAACAAAAAACAAAAAACTTTTGAATACAGAAGCAAAAATTGTCAGAACTAAAAGAAGAAATATGAAATTCATATTCACTATAGGAAATGTCAATGCATCAATCTCAGTGAAAGGAAGTAGTATGAAAAGCCCCAATGCTACAGAAGTTCTGAATAACACAGTTAACAATTTGATATTATTGATTTTATAGATTTTTCCACAGGTCTAAGAAGAAATCACCATGAAAATCAGAAAATATTTTTATATGAATGATAAATAAATTTATAAGAAATGCAGTAAAGCTGTGCTTACACAGAAATTTTTAGTCCTAAATTAAAAATTAGAAATACCTAAAAGAGTAAATAGCAGTTAAACCCAAAGCAAGTAGAATTAAGAAAATAAAAAGGCAAAAGCAGAAATTGAGGATCAAAAACAAAGATATTACAGACAAACTATACAAAGTCAAAGGCCAATATTTGAAAACATTAATACAACTGGTAATGTGTAGGCAACAATGATTACTTAAAGAGAGAGAGAGGGCATGAAGGAAATGTCCATTTTCTCCACTTCTGTCAACACCTGGTATTGTCAATTTTTGTCATTTGGCCATTCTAGTGGCCATTTTAGGTACCATTTTTAATTTCTGCTTCCCTAATGATAAATAATGTTAAGCATTTTTCAATATGCTTATTAGCTATCCCTTTATGCCTTTCATGGAATTTTGAAAAGGAAAAGAATTAAACATTTATGTAAATATCATCATGTTTACATAAGAAACTCTACCCAATAAGTATCCTAACTTCTAAAATAATGCCATAAAAAGAAATGGACTTTAGAATCAGACAAACCAGAGGTTCAAATCCTACCTCTCTTTGACGCTATGCAGATGACTTAGTCCTTATAAAACTTAGCTTTCCATCTGTAAAATGCTTTACACAAATATTATAAGAAATCTATTTTAAAAGGTGCACTGGAAGGGCCTTGGGTATAAAAGCTAATTTCATTTGCTGTTTGTCTTTCTACACAAATGATTCATTTCATGGCTTAAATGATAATGCTTGAGTATTAAAGGAAGATAAAAACCATTACCATCATCACTAACAAAATAAAAATAAATGGAAAACCTAAATTCATAAATGCCCTGGATGTTGAACAGGGCAACTGTTCTTATGTCCAAACTGAATTTTCTCAGTTTGGACGTAAGAACTTTAAATGCTGCCCAAAGTTTGAACTTATTAAATATTTTCTCCTATTCCTCCCTATTCACTACCCCACACCCTCTCAAGCTTTTCTTATTATTGACAGAGAATGCCAATGTCCCTCATGCTTTAGTTCTTTCTTTTGGGAAAATACTCTCCTTCCTTCACTTGCATTCATTTAAAAAGACACCTCAAGTACCTTTTCTTCATTGAGACTTTTCTCTGGTAACACTTTTTCTGGTCCCTGTGATTGCACAGCACCCTTCCATGTCTCCACTGTGACATTTTCCCCCTCCCTTCCAGTGATAAGTATGTACTGAGCACCTGTGATGGGACAGGTGGTGTTGTAGACCGAGGACATACAGAGACACAAGGTCTTCTCCTTTCCTCCATGGAGCTAACATTCTAATGAAGAAGACAGAAAACAAACACAAACACAAAGAAATAACAGCATTTATTACATAGCAAATGAAACTTAGAAACGGAGTTCAGAGAAAGCTCTCAGGAAGTGACACTGGAGCTAAGACATCACATTTGAAGATGTGATAGGAAAGCCAGCATCTGAAAAAAGACAAAAAAAAGAAAGAAAGAAAGAAAGAAAGAAAACTAAAGTATTAAAGTATTAGGATGATTACTTGAGTTTTCTCATAAGGGCTAGAAAATGTTTGCTCTCTGAACAACCCTCCTGATAATATAGAAGCATACGTTAACTTTCTATGTGTAGGCACTAGAGGAAAATTGTTGGCTGGCAGAAAGACTCCACAGAAGATAATTATGAAAATCTTCTCACTCTTGTATGATGTACCAATTAGTCATTTATTTATTTATTTATTTATTTTTAGTCATTTATTATCAGTATCTTCCCATCACCCTGTTGGTGGCCACACTGTGTTATGAGAACCACTTCTCTTTTTTTGCAGGAAGAGAGGGAAAAGATTTATCATTACATATTTCTCAAAGTTTACACACTATTTTCTTCTGACAATAGTTGATTTATGTCTCATGTCCTAAGAGCAAACTCTCAATTTTGTACCTTTTTTAAAATTATAAGCCTGTACAGTTGCCTACTATGATATTTGTGAGCAATATTATAAGAAAGGAAGTAAAAATAAGAGAATGATATCGTAGATGAGTCCACATGCAAGACAGTGTTTTGTAGGATAATACAACTGAGTTGACAAATCATCCAGCTTCTCTGTATATGTGTTCAGAAGATAAGAATGCTGTGATCATAAGGCATGTATGTTTGGGGGAAAACTTCTACATACAAATATCTAATGAGTTGACAAAAAATTAAAGAATTATTGTTTTCTCACTGGTTATTATTCCAAATAGAATTTACAAATGTATCCCTAGAACCAAGATGCTTTTATAAAAACAAATTAAAGAAAAAACAAATTCCATAAACTTTATTACATCTATTTCCTTGCAGAAGGATTTAATTTGTCATCTGTAAGACGTACGTAATAACACTGTGTTGCCCTGAGGATTAGAAACAATGTATGTGACATACCTGGCAAGCTTGGTACAAAGAGTAGCGCTTCAACAAATAGTTGGTATTTTATTTTGTTTTAATGTTTTCATTATTCTATTTTTTTAAAGAACATAAATGGTAAGTGTGATAAAGCAGTCATAAACCAAGTTGTAACATTCACTTAAATACTAGTTTCAGGGGCCCGAGTGGCTCAGTGGGTTAAAGCTGCTGCCTTTGGCTCGGGTCATGATCCCAGGTCTTGGGATCAAGCCCCGTATGGGGCTCTCTGCTCAGCAGGGAGCCTGCTTCCTCCTCTCTCTCTGCCTGCCTCTCTGCCTACTTGTGATCTCTGTCTGTCAAATAAATAAATAAAATCTTTAAAAAAATATATTAGTTTCAGTTAGACTATATTCAGAGACAATTTTTATCTTATTTCCCAGTACACTCCAGAATCTTCCATGGGAGAATGTGAATTTCCAAAATGTACGTGTATAGGACAGTTTACCAGTTGCTTCAATTCACCCCACTGCTCAACGGCATTTGGCCCTGAGAAAGGGAAGTGGAGAAGCAAAGAACTCTCAAACTAGCTATTTTTGTTTCTTATTAGCAACTACATGACAAGACTGACAAATCACCATTCATGAAAACCCTCATCATTAGACATCATTTGATCAAGCTCATCAACAGAATGCAGCCAACTGTATTTCATGAATGAGTCTGAGATGACAGAAGAACAGAAAGATATTTAATTGTATCTTTAGCCATATATCTGTAAACTTCATCTTGATATTTTTTTATTCCCTTGTAGGTTCCTTTTGCAATAAAAATGACACCAGGTGCCTCTCAAATTCTTGCCAAAACAATTCTACATGCAATGATTATTCAAAGGACAATGATTGCCATTGTCCAGACGCAGCCATTAATTTGGACAAAGACTGTGACAGCATGAGAGACCCATGCTTCTCCAATCCCTGTCAAGGAAATGCCACTTGCGTGAACACCCCAGGAGAAAGGAGTTTTCTCTGCAAATGTCTGCCTGGTTTTAGTGGGACAACCTGTGAAACCGCCATTGTTTCCTGTGGCACAAACGCCTGCCAGCACGGAGGTGTTTGCCGTCAGGACCCTGTTCACCCTGTCTGCATCTGTCCTGACGGATATGCTGGAAGGTTCTGTGAAAACGATCTTGATGAGTGTGCTTCCAGCCCCTGCCACAATGGGGCCATGTGCCAGGATGGAATCAACGGCTATTCCTGCTTCTGTGTCCCAGGATATCAAGGCAGGCATTGTGACCTGGAAGTGGATGAATGTGTCTCGGATCCCTGTAAGAATGAAGCCACGTGCCTCAACGAGATAGGAAGATACACTTGTATTTGTCCCCAAGACTATTCTGGTAAGTCTATCACATGTGAGGACCAGAAGAGGTAGTTAGCTTTCCCTTCTTTTAGTATGACAGAAGCAGAAGTGACTTTTTAGGTCTCATCCAATTGCTTATGAAAATGGTCTTGGCGGGAATTAATCACTAGATAGAAAGCTCCCTGAACCATGAAAATTCCCAGAGCCTAAATATTTGCCAACTGTCGCTGTTGTTTTAAATGGAGCCTTCCCATTATTTAATTCTCAGATTCAGCCTCGAGTTAGTGGGCTCTATGGCGCCTTGCTTTCCAGGTCAGGGCCCTTCAAGTTTCCTCATGAGAAGATGCCTTTTGTGCTAGCGAAAGTGTGCCAGGAATGCCCACGCCTGCGACTGCAGCCTGCTGGGAAGGCAGGCCATGGAATGGACAGACGTTAGGGGTTCTAGAATGTGAGCAACAGATGAGTGACAGCACGGCTGATGGAGCATGGTAAATAAAATAAACCACAATTTTATTAATAAGGAAGTCACTTTTCTAAAATAAAGAAGTCACTTCTTTAATTTCTTGGAAAGAGCAAACAGTAGTACCTCCTGTCTATTCACAAAGTTCCTGTTGACGTGGTATTTGAGCACAGAGTAACAGGCTGACCATTCATTCACTAAAAGGGTACGTGCCATTTACTATCCTCAGGCTCAGTGTCTACACTCACCCTCCTGAACCAGTTACCCAGTCAGGTCATTTCTTCCTGGTGACCATCCTTCTTGCCCTGTTTTACTCTTTGGAGTCTGTACAGTAAGGGGCAACTCATGTCATCTATGCTTTCTCACATTCATTATTCTAACCTGCTCACAGCTTTCCTGTGCTTCCTGATTCACATCTGGGTGACATTATTTACATTTAAATGCCACTTTTCCCAGATCTCTTGCTACTTTTGTAACCTCCTGCGGTATCTGACTTTCAACTTACCTTCTTCTCTGAACCCTTTCACACTTAACTTCTCTGTCTTGTCATTCTTTTCCTGAGGATGTTAAGCAATATATTTGGAAAGTACTTCTCTTCAAAATTTATACCAGAATCCTCCAATGTCATCTTGTTAAAATTATACATTCTGAAATATCGCTTTTATAAAATAGCTATATCCCTAGTTGCTCTGTCATGAAATTTGCTCCCTTTCCCTTAATCCTTACCTACAACCAATCCACCAATCCTCAAAGTCTCTCTGGACAAGATGTCTTCCAAATTGAGCTCCTCCATTTTTTTTTATCAGTGCCTTTGCTCATGTCCTCATCATCTTGTGTATACTTATTATACAACCTCCCACACTTTACCTCCAGCCTCTACCTTCAAGTTATTCTGAACAGTGCCTCTGAAATAATCCTTCTAAAATAGATCTGACTGTGCCATTCCTTCTGAAGAAGCTTGAGAGCTGCCCACCACACAGAATAATTTTAACATCTCATCGAAAACCCTTCACAATTTGTCCCTTACATATTATCTCTACAGCCTCTTCCACCAAGGCATTCCCTTTCCCTGAATTGTCTTCATTTTCTACTCAGGTGGTTTCCCTCCCTCTGGGAGGTCCTTCTTCAAGTCAATGTCTACTCTGTGAAGTTCTGTACTTGCAGAACTTTGTTCATCTCTCGCCTAACTCAAGAAACATTTCTGATTTACTCTCTGCTAAAATAATACTTCTAAGCGGCTACAGTAATTATTACTTCTGTAGCAGTCTGTGCCTCTATTAAAGAACTCTGTCCTATTCTTCAGATATTTGTGTTTTTGTCTCTTCCCACTGAAGTATTAGTTCCGAAAGGACAGAAGTCATGTCTTATATGTATTCTTTAATTCATCGACATTTGGAGGTATTTATTACATGTCAGCATTCGTATTAAGACATACATTTGTATTAAGACACCTTAGGAATAGTACTTAAGGTGCCCAGCGTAGTGAGTAATGGCTGCTTAATAAACTGTTTCTGAATTGTTCTAACTGCCTAAATTCTTGTGTATACTTACTATACACAATATTTTTCTGGGCACCCTCTGTGGTAATGAAATTGAGGTAAATAGATATTAGAGTTTGCCTTCTCTACGCATATGTTATGATTGTAGAATGATGTATTAAGTGGAAATTTTTTTTATTATTGATTGCCTTCAACTACCAATATTAAACTAAAACTTACGAGGAACAATGGAGGGGTTTATGAAACAGTACTTATACAAGAAATTTCCTTATTTAGATGCCAAATTGTCATGTTCATTGTTTAAAATTGAGTTACAGCAATTCAATTTCAGTTTTTAAAATTTTTGAGTAAAAATAAGAGATACATTTTTGTGGGGCTGGTGTGGGATTGCTTTTGTTTATAATGGACACATTTACCAACTGCTTTGGTTTATCAAGATAGTATCTTCTATTTCCTGCTGCTAGTACAATAGTGTGAATGGTGACTAAAAGAAACAGACATGACATCAGAGAAATGTCTCAGCCATTTTAGCTACAGTGTTCTGAAATAGTCTTGTAATTGCAAAACACAGCTTGAAAAAGGATGTTTTACAATGTATGTGTTTTTATTTTTTGCATTTCAATTAATTGGATCATAATGAATCCTTTCAGTGGTATAAATTAGGCATAAAAGATGTCAAGGGTATATTCCAAATGTAGTAAACTACCTCCATTATAATACTTTACAATGAATTAACTTATACTGTGGATATATCGTATCACAGCTGGACCCAATGAAAATCAATGCCTTTTTCTCATTATAATATTAGCTCAAAGCCCACAGTGAGGACACTTCCCTTGCTCAAACCCTGATATAATAGAGTTGTTCCCTATTTGACTATGTTCTTCTATTGTTTTCTAAGAAATCAGCTAAATTTTATTATTTTAGCTCTGCTGACATAACTATAACTCGCTTACAGACAGAGTTTAAATGACACTCATCAGGTAGTAAGAATCATGTCTGTTATGAGCTAGTTAGGTTTATTCGGACACAAAGGTGCAATTTTAGGCTTGATCACCAGTCTCCCCAAGTAAAACAGCCCGCATTCTGGGAGCTCATCAGTGGTTCCCAGCCCTGACTAGACAGCAGCCATCACCCACAGAGATCTGAAACAGAGATGCTCAGACCCCCACCTTCAGAGAGTCCAATTTAACTGACGATTCTAATGTATAGCTAGGGCTGGGAGCCAGAAATCAGATTTATGTGAACTTAATTTAGAAACTTTTCTTGAAATACCCCCCCATCTAGGCCCACAAGGAGGCTTGCTTACCTCAGTGCCATCCCCCGGCTACCAGTATTTGTGGCAATTAATGAGAAACTCAAGGAAGGTCTATAGGACCAGGGGAAAAGCCAGAGCTCGGAAGGGAAGAAAAAGAATTAGTAATCAGCATGGATGCGTACTTTGGCTCAACCTAGACCTCCCAATGAATCTTGGAAGCTATTACAATAACCTAGCTGCTGTGCGGTACATCCAAATTTAGAGACTCATAAAGAAGCTGGCTTCCAGGGAAAAGCCTGTGCTCCTCAGAGCAGCAAAGTAAGAAAACGTAATAAATTTTAAAAGACAGAGAGGTAGGAGAGGAAAAAGAGCTGTAGCACACGGAGAGGGGGTTCACACTGCGGGAATCCTACTCTGTGCACTCCACTGTGTTTCCTAAGTGGTGATTCATGAACTACAGAGATAGGCTTAGAGAGAGCTGCTAAAGAGGTTGGTGAGAATATGCCAGGCATAAGCAAAAACTCCAATTTAAGCTGAAAGTAAACAGCTGCAAACTTCTTTTAATGAAAAGAATATTCACCTTGAGCATGTGACTGCTTTGAGTTCAAGTTTATGCAATACATCATTCTTTCACTGAGGTCTTTCTTAAAACGAGCAGATTGATGAGGGAACATTTTTCACTTAAGATGCCTGCAATATGAGAAAAACGGGGCCACGAGAGGGCAGGGAAAGGGCAATCAGATGCACGATGAAGCAAAACACTGCAGGAAAATATCTTATTTCCTCCATTATAAAATAGGTTTTTGGCATAGAAACAATCTTGTGGAAAATAAGGAAAAAAAAACCCACTTCATCAAATTTACTTATTGATTATAAGATGCATCTTTATTTCAGAAACGAAATCTTATGAAAAAAATTCATTTTATATTCAAGAAAATGTGTTAGTATAGGGAGACTAGTTAGAAGACTAGGTAGCAAATGGAGAATAGTTAGTTAGAAACTCACTGCAATACCAGGAGTAAGACATTAGGATCTGGCCTGAAAAGGATCTGGACCTAGATGTAGGTCCAGGAGTAAGACATTAGGATCTGGCCTAGATGTAGGGTTCAGTAAGAAGATGACTCACTTACCATTTACTAAAGCCAGAATATTCCCAAACTTATTTATACCCATGAAAAACTTGAAATCTCTAATATGAAAAATAAGAATGCTTTGAAATTTCAATTTTCATCTCCAACTTAATAAACTTATCTCTGTTGGTAGTTCTCAAAGTTTAGCATGTATCAGACTCACCCAGAGAGCTTATTAAAATACAGTTTCTGATTTAGTAGATTTGTGGTGGGGGCTATGCATTTATAACAAGCTCCCATGTGATACTGATGCTGATGTTGCTGGGGTGGGGGCCACAGTTTGAGAAACCACTGATATAGACAATGATGAGGATTTTCATGTGACAGCACAAAGTAGAGTGTGTGTGTAGTATTTATTGATAGTAACAGTTCTGGATAAATGATATGAATAAAAACAACTATCTGTTGAATTCATTCAGTTGTTTATTTTGTCAATACACAGACAATTCTGCATGTATATACATCGAAGTAGGCATTGCAAATATAGTAGGTTCTGCAAATATAAGAATAAAGTGATGAAAAAGTCCTCTTACATTCTAGAGGAAAGAGACAGATGTGTATAAAATAAGTAATAAATTAAATATTTAGTGGGCTAAGTGGTGATAAATACAGTGGAGAAAAGTAAAAGTAAAAAAAGGGGGGGGGAGATTTAAGAATTGAACTTTACATTAAATGACTAGGGAAGGGCTTACTAAGAAAGTAACACATGAGTAAAGTTCTAGAGAGGAAAGGAAGGGAGTCAGGCAAATGTGTTGTGGAATAGCATTCAAAGCAGAGGAACATTCAGTGCATATTTAATGCATTCAGTGCAAAGGCCCTGAGGTCAAAAGTACTGGAATGTTTGAGAAGCAGCAAAGAAGCTGATGTGACTAGAGTGGAGTAAACAAGGAGAAGGAGACATAATCGACTACTGGGGCTGGTGGGCCATTGTAAGGACTTTGGCTCTTGCTCTTAATAAGACGGGAAGTTGTTGGATAGTTTTGAGCAGAGGACAGAAATGATTTGACTTACATTTTAAGAAAATCTCTCTCCTTGTTATGTTGAGGACATACTGAAGTAAGTGGGTAAGGTAGAACTAGGTGTCCAATAATACAATAATCTAAGTCAATGGACTATTATTAATTGGGGAAAAGCAAAGAAAGGTATCAAGTTTTAACAACACCTTTTTCCTCTTTTAAAATTTCAGATAAGAATTAACACAGAGGATCATGGTTCATGCAAACAAAATGTGTGCACACCTTTACTGACCTGCTCTCTATTGCCCTCTGGTGGGAAGTCTAGATAATGCAGGACAGGTCTAGCCTGGAGTACAGTTCCTGCAAGTGTGGTGCTTTACCAGTTTCTATCAACTGCATTGTCATACAGTCTCTCACATGCACACTTGAAACTTATTCTATCTTTCTGCATTACATGGTTATTCATTTATAATTTTCTATCAGACCTTCTTCCATTAATAATTTTTTATGTTCTTTTCTGTGCCTACTCCAATAATCTTCATCCATTCTGATGAATAAGACCAGCAGATATGATGTCACTAACGCTGATGTTGCCGTTACAGTGGCCCTTATCAATTTGAATTTCAGCCAGTTTGGAAATTTGAATGAGGCTTATGTTCCATCTTTTCTAAATATATTTTTGATTAACTAAATCACTTTTCTAATATCATTTTTGTATGACAAATCAGATAGATAATTTAATGGTCATGAACATAACTTAGGGAAATTAAAGTATTATATATTATAAAATCTAAGCTTATTTTATGAGAAAAATTGTTATTATAATTATGATTACCATTACTATTGAAAGTTTTTTACTGATTACTGATTGAAGTTTTTCTTAAACTTAATATGTTAATAATAATTAATTAATAAGTTAATAATAAATTAAAAGGAAGTTAATACATAAATGATTTGATAAACTTAAACCAACTTATTGGGAATAATTAATTGTCTGTATTTGTGTAAGGATATACAATATGTAAGATATGAATTCAAAGAACACTTACATATTGTTTCTGTGACCATCAACCAAAATATTTCACATTTCACTCACCATCTGGTATATATGCCCGTAACTAATATTTTTCACACCCAAAAGGCAAATAACGTGCACCAACCAGAAAAGAGTATTTGAATTTCCCAGGTAGTATCTTCATGTCTTCAAAAGAAAATGACTATTTTTCTATGTGCTCTTAACTCTAGAAGTTGATCACTTTTTGTAGTGTCATATAAAAAAACTAAACACTTGTTCAGGCTTTTGCTCAGAACGAGAGCCATGTGAAATACTTTTATGAAGAAATGAAGTTACTGGCTTTTGCCAAATGTTTGTTGAATGAGTGAACAAAATAACACAAATTACACATTCAGCAAATATTTATGACATACTTGCATGGCACTGGACACTGTGCCAGACCGTGGAGACATAAAAATGACTAAGAGAAAATTTATTATCCCTGACAAATACTCACAGTTTATTCTGGGAAGAGGCGTGCAAACAAAACTCACGGTCTCTCGCTAGACAGAATGCTGAGGAAACACCAAGAAAGGAACCCATGACACTGCTTAGGGCCAGGAAGATCTTCAGAGAACAAGCAGCCTATGAGCAAAGCAAAAATGCACTTCTTTCAGGATGCTGAGCTGAAACTCACGTCCTCTGACAACATTTATTACCACTATTATTGTACGAGTAATAATGAGCTGAGGAACAAGGGGGGGATGACTACAGGGGCTTTAGAAAGGGGTGAACATGGGGTGCCTGGGTGGCTCAGTGGGTTAAAGCCTCTGCCTTTGGCTCAGGTCATGATCCCGGGGTCTTGGGATCGAGCCCCGCATCAGGCTCTTTGCTTGGTGGGGAGTCTGCTTCCCCCTCTGTCTCTACCTGCCTTTCTGCCTACTTGTGATCAGTCTCTGTCTAATTAAAAAAAAAAAAAATCTTAAAAAAAAAAAAAAAGAAAGGAGCGGACGGCTCTTCTGTCATTGTTGCTTTGACCTGGTTTGTGGTGTAGCTAGTAGTTGCGAATGGCAATGCTCCATTTTAAACTCCCCATCTGAGTACTTCTCTGATTTCCTGGCTACCAGCAGGGTGTGTGTGTGCAGGCCTGAGTGAGGAGGGGAAGAGCTAAAAAATACGCAGTAATATTAAGTGTGGGTGAAATGGAGAGACTGTGGAATCTGAAAGCAGAAGACAAGGCTTCCAGTTCCACCTCCGATGCAGTCTAGTGGTTTCTAGTGGTTTGACATTGATAAATAGTTCTCAACTGTGTCCTCACTCTAACACACAGGCATTATAATACCACCTAACTCTCAGGGTCATGGTGACAATGAAATGACTTACTCAAAGTTTTTCCATAAACTATGAAGCCGTGAAAATGCTGGTTGTCACTAATTTAATATCTTCAAGTATTGCTGCTAGCATTTAACAATATTTACCTATACTTTTTATAAGAATCCGTTTCTTTTTTTTTAATATCTTATTTATTTATTTGACTGAGAGATCACAAGTAGGCAGAGAGGCAGGCAGAGAGAGTGAGAGGGAAGCTGGCTCCCTGCTGAGCAAAGAGCCTGACCCGGGGCTTGACCCCAGGACCCTGAGATCATGACCTGAGCCGAAGGCAGCGGCTTAACCACTGAGCCACCCAGACGCCCCAGGAATCTGTTTCTTAAACTGAACAGCTTTTTTTTTTTTTTAAATATATTAGAACCGTACTCAGAGATAAACTAACTGAGGTCATAATCTCTGTGCTCTATTATCAAGTTTAAAACTGGAAAATTATGATATGTGTAGGCAAGAATTTATTCTCTGAACCTGCCATATCATTGAACAAAAGAATTAGGACTGTATTTGCTTTATAACATTTCAAACATTCAGGAATTACAATTATCCTAATGGATAAAAACACAAGAAAGATATCATAATGATTAAAACATTGTAATTACAGAAGTGTGAAATGTATAACGTTGGCGTATTTAACATAAGATGCAAATATTATATTTCCCTATTATCTTCCCAAGAAACTCACAAAATTAAGCAAGATAGAAACCACTTATCAAAGTAGAGTGTATTTCAAACATAGCATCTTAGAGAGTTGGAAATGAGTTACTCTGAATTAAACTTTACTAATTTTATAAATGACAAAGTATATATATGCATACACATTAAATATAGGCAGTAGATTGAGGAAGCATACCTATTAATTAGGAATAGAACATTTTAGAATCAAATAACATCTTGCCACATGTTACGATATTTACGATAGCAGTAAAGTGAGAGGAATAGCACACAGACAGACTTTGGGACGAAGGAAGGAAGGGCGGGTTTGTTAGTACTGGGAGCAGCAGTAGGGCATGGGGAAGTAGAATCATATTTCCACTGACAACCGTATTCCTGAAAGTGTCATTAGATTCAAGAAAGCACTAGAACGCACTCCCTATTCTCTGTTGAGGGCTGACCCACAGGAGCCAGTCTTTCTATCCTATCCCTAGAACTACTTCTAGCCTCCGCGATCTTTCTAGAAAGCTGAGAATACTGCCACAGCGTCGAGAACATTCTTCAACGCGCACCGACGGTAGAAGGAATAGACGGGAGGGCAAATAGCGGTAAAACTTCAGAAAACCCGCAGAAAACGAGTTGAAGATGGAAAGCAGAGGTTATTCCAGTTATGTCTCTCTGTGAAGGCAAATCCTGTAGAAACGAAAAAGATTTCTGTATCTATAATGACAAAATAATGAAACCAGTTAATTCATAAAGAAAATAGCACATACCGCGCACAGGCGCATCTTGCCATTAACAGCCCCAGAGTTTGGGGGGAGTTCGAGGGTCGCGGAGACATAAGGTAACCGCCCAGGAGCAGCACCCCCCCCATACCCAGTGGCGCCGATTTCCCCAAAGGCAGGCGTGGGGTGGGGCGGGGGGGACCTGGCTGCCTGGCCAGGCGGGGCGCGCGGGTCTGGGGAGCCCCAGTCGCTGGCACTGCTGCAGCGGTCTCCGCTGGAGAGCCAGCTGCGCGTGTGGGACCCACTCCTTGCTCTGTGGCAAGCGGGAATCTGGGCCATCTCCGTTCTGTCCTGGGCTGTGACCCGGTTCAGGGGAGGCACTCCCTGTTCTGGGCTCTTGGGGAAAGGCAGGCATCTGGCCTCATTCAGGCCTGCACCTACAGAGGAGCCAGTTATTGGAGGAACTCTGAAGCCTTGCCTCGGGCACGGGGATACCCCGGAATAAAAGACATCTGGGATCAGTTATTCCTGGAGACGCCTTTGTCAGTATCAGGCAGCACCTTGGAATGAGGACTGTCACCTATTTGCAGCCGCTGCCTCAGAGTGATTCACAGAGCTGGGGCATCCCTGCACCCAGGAGGATCTGCAGGTGGTTGGCGCCAGACCCTAGCTCTTCCGGCCTGGAGGAGTACCGCTGCTGGAAACTTCCTGAAGGGGTCGGTACTGACCTTGCCCAGGGTGTCAGGGAAGTCAGGGATTTGGAAGCCATCCTGGGTCTGCAAGGGCCAGGTCACTAGAGTGGACTCTAATAGAAATAAACATCTGCCTAATTCCAAGTCACAACCAACCAACTGATGACTATTCCTCTTGAAGGCAGATTTGGGGCAATTTGACCTCCTTGCCAGGGCCAGGTGGGGCAGGCTTGACTGAGGATCCTTCAGCAAGAGACACCAGGGATTTCTAGTACCCAGAGGCTACTGGGGTTTTGGATCCAGAAAGGGCATATTGGTCTGGCACAGCTTTCTGGAACAAGCAGCGATCTGGTCCAGCTCTGGTTCCTAAACCAGGCCAGGACCGATTCAGGAGAGGCTGGGTTCCTATGGTGTTCTCTGTGGGAAACCAGGCATCTGCTGACGTCTAAGGCTGCAGCTTCACAAAGGGACCCTATCACTCCGAACAAGATATCTCTGGAATTCTGAAGCCTTGCTTGGGGGAACCAGGTGCCCTGGAATGAGAAACATCTGGGATTTCTGGTTCCTGGAGAGGCCTGGATTCCCCATCAGGTAGCGCGTCCAAACGGAGAGTGACTGTTGCCATCTTTGTAGCCATAGTATCAGGTTGTATTGATGTGGGAGGGGCCATGGGGCTGGGCCCTAGACCTCAGGCCTGAAGGGCTCGGATGCTCAAGCCCTGGAGAGAAGACTGTACAGCACAGGCTGTGCAGTGCAGTTCCATGTAGCTGGAGACTGCAGGAGGACCTCCGTCGAGAGATGCCAGCTCCCTGGAAAGGGGGTTTAGGGAACAAAGTGTGGAATTGCATCCCTAACCTACAGGCACCTGGTCCCCTGAAGGCAACCTAATGGGAATACGACTGCCTTGCCTTGGCTGGGTGGGTAGCCTGGCGTGTGGAGCATCCAATGAGAGGCCAGGGAGACCTGGACCATGGGCAGAGGGAGGCCAGGTCAGGGAGTAGACTTTTGTGGTAATAATAAAGTATTAATACCAATAAGAAATAATGGTAAAGTATATAAAGTAAGTAAATAGTATAAAATAATATATGAACCCATTTTCATATTTCATCAGAATGAATCACTGATAGTTACACTGATTTCATATATATCAGGAGACAAAAAAAATCTGTGGCTAAAATATAATACGCCAAGCGCACTTGTTATGGAGTGCCTTATAATTCCTAGATTTAAACCTATGACAGAGAAAAGAGCAGTCGTCAAATGGATAAAATTCAGTCATCTTTCAGAGATGAATCCCAGGCTTATAGAGTCTACTTTAAGTGATTATTTTGTAAAAGGTATTTTAGCGTTCTTGGAAAAGTTATATCTAATTGCATAAGCTAGAAATCTTACTAGGTAAAAACTCAAGATGTTCCCCTGAAAATTGAAAATCTGCCTTTAATCTTCCACAGCATCTTGCTCATCAATGTTATGCTTGTTTTACACTATTAACCAGAGCCCGAAGTCATCAGCCTCTTTGTTCTAGGATGTTAAAAATGTCATAACTATGATATAGCGGAGGAATGGGTGATATAATCTCTAGCTGTCGTGGTTAGGGGTGCTGGAGTACCTCTTTGCAGTGATACGTGGTTCAGACTCGCATGGATAATTGTTGTAATCAATCCACCATGCATCATTCTTTAAAGAACACAAGAATGGTGTATATAATTCTTATTCAGAAGGAAATAGTATGCATAGTGGCCTGTTAAATATTAAATATATTGAGCAGACTCTGAAACTTAGGATGATAACTAAAAGCTAGGTGTTGTTATTCCCAAAGCATGAGCTCTGCAGGTAACGAGAACGGTGTTGAGCGTGGTCTGTCGATGGCACACTGCATGCGTTGTGCATTCTCTCTCCCCACCGCAATGAGTGATGATCACATCAATGACGAGACCTGCTTCAGGCTGATAACATATGATGGGCGCTATCTTGGGGCACAGAATGTTACCATTGATCTATAATTGCTGAAGGATGCATATTGAGGTGCAAAATCTCTAATGCTGATCAGAAGTTTAAGGCACAGTCATTCAGAAACAGTGTTTCGTTTTAAACGTTTGCCAAAGCCATAAATCTGCCTTTACGCCTTTTGATTTAGAATGGGGCCAGGCTCGCAGAAGCATTGAGGACCTCTGTCCTGGCAGACCAGATTGCCTTCTGGGACAGATGATGGATTAGTCCATAGCGAGGCGCGATCATTCATTCAAAACTCATTGAGTGTTTTCTTTTCTTTTATTTTTTGAGCGTTTTCTATATCTAAGAATATGTGCTAAATGCTATAGATCTTAGTGTGAAAGGACAAAAAAAATTCACTTTGATGGTTTTATAGATAAAATGAACAAATAAGCATTTGTGGTAAAATATAATACGTACTTTTATATGACAGGGGATTATAAGAGAAGTGTCGAGTGGCACCTAAGGCAGACATAAGTAGTTAAGTAGAGTGTTCGGCATCATGGGATACTCAAACTCAATTCTTCAGAATGAATGAGAATTAACTCCCGGGGACTAGGAGTGAGGTGTGGGACATCACAAGCAAGGGGAATGCTATGTGCCGCCCAAAGATATGTGAGACGGTGGAGCGGTAAGAACATCACTGTAGGTGGTACCTATAGAGTCCACACCTTACTGAATCTTCTACCATATTCGAAGGCTATATCCCGGAGATAAGAGGAACTATTCTAAATTTTGATATCGTCAGACTTGTATTTTATAATGATCACTCTCAGAAATGTAGAGAATGACTTGAAAAAGAGATGTCAGTAGCAGTAGGACAAGAAGAGAGATGGTGAGTGTCTGAATAAGGTTGGAGCAATGGGGATGGCCCTTTAGATCCATTTCCGTGGGGGAAATGACAGGATTTGGTGACTAATCAGAATGTGGGAAATGAAAACAAGATGATGATAACTCCTAGAAATCCGGCCTGGGTGATTGGGAGATAATCCCATTCACGGAGAAGAGAAGTTTGGCAGGGATAGGGGTGTAGGCGATCAGTGAGGGCGGACGGAGGAGAGTTTCTATTTGGAATTGTGGAATGATGGCTGTTGAGATAGTTGGAGAAGACATCCTACAATAATTGGAATCAGAAGAGTAATGTGGCCTAGAGTTACAGACTGCTAATGTGTATCTTACATGAAGATGTCACCGGAAATTTCCTGATACTCATTAGAATGGTCACCTGCTTCTAGATCATTGTCTTTCTTAAACACAAATCAGGCAAAGACAACCCTTCAGTCTTTTCCAAAGTGTCTTTGATTCCTTCACCTTTGCTGGAATTTGATGAAACCACTTTCCACGCAACCCTTATTAAAGGGTTTTTTTGTTTTTGTTTTTGTTTTGCTTATTTTTTTTTTTTTAACTCCATTCTCAGAGCCAGGAGAGAAGGTTTGCTTTCTTGCTAACCCCCCTACTCCTGAAAGACCATTGATTCACCATTCATTTACTGCTTACACTACTCTTCTTTTCCTCACAAGCCATTACTTCCCAACCTCCAAGACACGACCAGCATTCTCAATAACTTCTGCTCTTTCCCAGCCAACTTCTTCACATTTGGTTCAATTCAGCAAAGCGTGCTGAACACCTGTCACGGGGCAGGTATTTGCCAGACACTGAGGATGCACATCCTTGAAGGACGTAAGGCCCTGGGCTGTGATGCAGGCTCATGGCCAATAGCACAGGCTCTAAACTCAGATGGTATCTAATGGAATCCAGCTCTACCACCTTCTAGCCTTTTAGTCTGTGTCAGGTTTCCTACTTTCCCTGTGCCTCAGTTTCTTTATGAAGAAAAAGAGCATAATGATAACGCCTCATGGGTGATTTTTCAAAGATCAAACAAAATCAAATAATGTACATAAAATGCTTAGCACAATACCCGATGTGAAATAAGCTCTTGGTGAATCTCAGCTCTTACTATTGATGATAAGGAAGGATCCTTGTCCTTAAAGCAGTTGTTGGAGATCAGCAAGTAACAAATAAGAAACTATAAAGCTGAAAATGCTATGAAAACACGAAAGGATGGAGCCAGTAAGGAAATTGGGGAGTATACTTCACTGAGGATGAGGCATTTAACATAAGTATGAAAGGATGACTTCATCATTTGGGACCCCTGGGTGGCTCAGTGGGTTAAAGCCTCTGCCTTCGGTTCAGGTCATGATCTCAGCATCCTGGGATCGAGCACCACATCCGGCTTTCTGCTCGGTGGGGAGTCTGCTTCCTCCTCCCTCTCTGCCTGCCTCTCTGCCTGCTTGTGATCTGTCAAATAAATAAATAAAATCTTAAAAAAGAAAAAAAAAAAAGGATGACTTCATCAGATGGACAAGTAGGAAAAAACCTTTGAGAGAGAGAGAGAGAATTGGTGTGTCCAAGCACTGGGAGGTTGGAGTCTATGGCGGGTTTGAGAAGAAGACAATGATCTGATACGACTGGCATAGAGAGTGCTGATAGAATTGTGAGGAGATATGAAACCAGAAGGATTACCAAAGTTTTTAGTTGTCAAAAATGAAGACTTTTCACTTTGTCCAGATCCAGTTGGGAGCAATTTCAGAATTTTATGGGCCATGCTTTTCGCATTTCTTGAGCTCCTTGTTTTCAGTGACCTGCTCCACTATCCCCCTACAGCCATACCCTGATGCAGTCTCAAGTTGGACCCTCTCATCCTTCCAAACCCTTTCCCACCGAGGTTCCCACATTCTGAACTTCCAGTGTCCTTGTTTCTGTTGAATGTTTACCTCATCTTTCGCAGAGTATCAACCACCTGGCTTCTCCACACTCATACCGTCCAAAGCGCCTTCTCTATCTTGCTGTTTCCTTAGGAGCCTGGGCTTTGTGGAGAGCTATTCTACTGATGGGCCTGTATTGTTTTCTGAGCCTTCTTGTTCTTGACCTGCAGTTATCTCCTTGCAGATTTGCAGTTCTGGGGAGCCCCTCGTTGTCTACTCTTTTCTCCTAATTTAAAGTCAGTTGAGCTACCTCAAATATTTACTACCAAAATAGTAGGCTATATATTTACTGTTGCTCATTAGCTGTGTCTATGTCCATTGTAGCCCTTTAAAAAAAAATCATATTTAGTATAGTGGCTCCTCCAAATCTGTCCAGTATGCCATCTCTATTTGTTTTCTTGGAATTGGAATCTTTTCCAAATTCCCTTTCAGGAATATGTTTGCTTCCAAAGACTTTTCAGAAATATTTTTTTAGCCTATCTACCCTGGGGAATTGAAGAAGGAATAGGAAAGAACAAATAGATTATAGGTAATACCTATTATAGATTATACCTATATCTATACCTATAATACCTATATACCTATATATCTATAATACCTATACCTATAATACCTATATACCTACAATACCTATAATCTATAATACATTATAGATTATAGGTAGTACCTACCATTCATTGAGCATTTACTATAATCCAACCTTGGTGTTAGCAATGGCAGAGCAGAGCTTCGTCCTAAGTGGTCTGTCTACAAAATCCATGTTCTTTCTACTCTTCCATGATGAATGGCAAAGGAAAAGGGAAAGGAAAATTATAATAGCAGGTACAGTTTTTATAATTTCCTAACTCAGCATGACACAAAAAGTATTTGCTGGACTCATTTGCAAAAGTATTTGTCTGCCTTGCATGCTTTAATTAGCATTCTCTATAAAACTATTTAATCTCCATCTACCCAGATCCTACATAGTTTTCTCTGCTCTACCATTCTGTACTATGGTGGCTTGGAAATTATGTGTGCCCTGATGTCTTTCCAGATTTCTATAAGGAAGTGGAGACAACTTCTCTCCTGGGATCCCAACACTTATCTGGCGTAGTATCAAATTCCCAACTCACCGAGGGTGAGGATGAAGAGTCTGGGACTTCTGTTCCTCCTTCATTTTTGCTACATCTTTAACTTTCTGTTTGTCTCTCACCTGAGGTGGGCCAAAACCTAAACAGTTCTGCTCATTTGAATATTCTACTCCAATCTTTCCTGTCTCGGGTCTGTGTATCAATCAGGTTTTGGTCAGAAAAAAAAAAAAAAAAGAACTCAGTCTATGTATATCATTTATAAAAAGCTTAAATGGTAATTAAGAGCTTATACACAGGCTCCATAATTTGTGGGTTCTGCTGAAAAATAAAAAATGTAGGGTCCGTTGTTCAAAAATTATTAAGAATTTTAAGATGGTGACAGAAATACAAATCAAGCAGAAGTCTGGGGTGCCTGGGTGGCTCAGTGGGTTAAAGCCTCTGCCTTTGGCTCAGGTCATGATCTCAGGGTCCTGGGATTGAGCCCTGCATTGCATCAGGCTCTCTGCTCAGCAGGGAGCCTGCTTCCTCCTCTCTCTCTCTCTGCCTGCCTCTCTGCCTACTTGTGATGTCTGTCAAGTAAATAAAAAAACTTAAAAAAAAAAAAATCAAGCAGGAGTCTGTTGGGCTTGAATTCTGACCTCTCCCAAAACACAAATTTCTCTGTTGAAGTTCTAAACCCTATGTCAAAGTACCTCAGACTGTGACCTTATTTGAAAATATGACCCTTCCATTGCACTACTGGGTATTTACCCAAAGGTACAGATGTGGTGAAAAGAAGGGCCATCTGTACCCCAATGTTTATAGCAGCAATGGCCATGGTCACCAAACTGTGGAAAGAACCAAGATGCCCTTCAACGGACGAATGGGTGAGAAAGATGTGGTCCATATACACTATGGAGTATTATGCCTCCATCAGAAAGGATAAATACCCAACTTTTGTAGCAACATGGACAGGACTGGAAGAGATTATGCTGAGTGAATTAAGTCAAGCAGAGAGTCAATTATCATATGGTTTCACTTATTTGTGGAGCATAACATGGAGGACATGGGAAATGGAGAGGAGAAGGGAGTTGAGGGAAATTGGAAGGGGAGGTGAACCATGAGAGACTATGGACTCTAGAAAACAACCTGAGTGAGGGTCTTGAAGGGGCAGGGGATGGGAGGTTGGGGGAACCAGGTGGTGGGTATTAGGGAGGGCACGTATTGCATGGAGCACTGGGTGTGGTGCAAAAACAATGAATACTGTTATGCTGAAATGAAATAAAAATAAAAATTTTTAGGGGCACCTGGGTGGCTCAGTGGGTTAAGCCTCTGCCTTCAGCTCAGGTCATGATCCCAGGGTCCTGGGATCGAGCCCCGCATTGGGCTCTCTGCTCAGTGGGGAGCCTGCTTCCCTTCCTCTCTCTCTGCCTGCCTCTCTGCCTACTTGTGATCTCTTTCTGTCAAATAAATAAATAAAATCTTAAAAAAAAATAAAATAAAAATAAAAAAATAAAAATTTTTAAAAAATAAAAAAAAACAAAGTTGTTGCAGATATTAGTTAATATTTGGCTGTGAGAAAATTTCTGAACTTCTTTCAACAGTTAATGCAAATTGAGTAGTTCAGAGTGAAATTATCTTGGACTATCAGGAATTAATGATCTGACACCTTAGGTCCCTATTTTTATGTAGGGATGCCTTTGTGGATATTAGCATAGTATTCATTATAATGAGTTACCAAGCTAATGACGTCTGTGGATTTTTCTTTTCCTGTCCTATACTTTCTTCTTTTGGTGCAGAGTTCTTCTTGTCCTGTGTGGTTTGTTTCTCCCTCCCACACACACTTTCTATTTTTTTATGTTTCATACTATTAACTATTAATGAATTCCAACAGATTGGTTTGGTTCCTGGGTGGATTTTTGTGAGATTGGTTTGGTTCCTGGGTGGATTTTTGTGAGATTGGTTTGGTTCCTGGGTGGATTTTTATGAGATTGGTTTGGTTCCTGGGTGGATTTTTGTGAAAGAACTGTACAATTATGAATTTTCTGTTTATTAGACAATCAACCACAGAAGTACTACTCACTGTGACTCTATTCAATTTCTGTTACCACATACAGTTACAGTAACATGGTGCTGTACTTACTAACACTAGGCATAAGGTGAATGTTTCCAGATAGAATGGGCCTCACAGTTCAGGTATGGTTTTGAAGGTTGAATAATTGTATATTCAGTAGATGTAAGCATGTGATTGACAGCAAGTATCCAAATGAAAAATGAAAATCATAGTTAGTTATCCATATGTTTTATGTATGAAGCCAGCATCTGGAAACACAAACACATCTGGATAACTGACTGTACTTCACCACATTTCATCTGGCTACTTTTGCATCATGCAGACATTGACCCAATAATTTTTGTCTATATCAGCAGTAGTGATAAGATGCAATAAAAATAGTATCATTAAATAATATCAAGATAATACAAATAAATCACCCCAAAGTAACCAGCTGAGTTGAAACTGTATCTAAACTACTCAAGCCCATTCTTATTTGTACATCAGGATCACTTTAAAGCTAACGTAGTTGAGCTGCAACATATAAGTGGAACTTCAGAATTTAAAATAATGGTTTAAAATGTATTTCTTAAGCACTAGGAAGTAATCTGGGTGTATATCAGATGGCTATATGAATTTTATTTGAGTTACAAGATAAAATTTAGAAAAGCTTTAACAAGTTCTAAACCACTGATTTGGCTTGATATATTACTACTTTCCAGCAAATATAGATGACTAAACTACCAAAGGACATAGTCCAACATCACATAGGCAAAGGCACTCTGGACAACCGGATTGACAATATGTATGTAGTGGGGAATTGTACATAGGAGTATGTAGTGATAGGAATTGCACAAAGACAGCTATTGACGAGTATGGGACACAGGCAAGAATACATATGAAATCATCATGCTTTGAGCCTACATATGGCAGGTACTGAGTAAGTGCCAGTTACCCGCTGCTCAGAGAGCATTATGGGAACCCACAATGACCACACATTCTTGGGTGGGCATAGTTCATTCTGCTTAAAGTTAGGATTGATCATTGCATTTCAGGTAATTTTGTGCCTTATAATTACTGAAGGTTAACCCCTTACCATATGAGTTGCTATATATGTTAAAAAAATAATTATAAGAAAAAATATTTTAAAGAACTTATTATTTTTATCTCACATTCTTGGAAAATAGAGATATCTATTGTCATTTGTTTTGCATGGCAGAAATAGAGATACTAAATTACTGCTGAAAAGCCATTTCAGAGAGAGTAAGAATGAGAATGTAGGTCTTCTACTGGTCAGTTCAGTGTTCCTTCTCTTGACATTACTAATGCCAAATACAACAGATATGATTGATCTCATTCCTAGACTGGGTGAGAAGTGGCCAGGCCTCACACGGCAAGCCATTTACCTGGCAACAAATACTACTGTTCCACAGCTTCCTATTCTTATCGACGTAAAATTTAATTTTTAAGTTTTTTTCTTCCTAAAAAAAAGCAACCAAATTTAATATGCTGGCATCCCTTTCAACTTAGGTATTTATAGAATCTAGTTGTAAATGGTCAGCAATGTTAGAATATTCAGCCACATTTTTTGTCAGGAAATGTGGCACATAATCAAACTATTAATAACTTCTGAGTCATTTGAAAATGCTTCAATATCATTTTAATACATAATTTATTATCCTGAGTTATAGGCATAGAAATAAAGATATGTAAAAATAGATACTCTCCATTTTGCATCTTTTAAAACATATGCAAATTTGACTATTGTCTATCAAATATTATTTTGACAGATTCAGTAGGGTAGTTTGTCTCCATGTGACTACTTTTGTAAATCTTAGACTTCTTTACTTACTAAATAATTTTCACTTACTATTTTGAGGGAAATAAATACATATATTTTAATGTAACATTACCTTAAAATGAAGTAGCTTCTAATAGTGCCACTGATTATATTAAGTTTAAATCAGAAACTGATTTCCTAATTGAAAATAGTATTTTACAACACTACAGAAAATTTAAATTAAAAAAAAAAGCCTCTGCAGAAGGAGCACTTAAGGAATTAATTGCACATTGTATTTGTCCAATAAATGTTGAAAGAACAAGTATTGTTTTTTCTTCTTCTAATAACATTTAGTATGTTTCGCCTACTATCATAAGCACTTTAGAACACATTATAATTGTGAGGTAATTACAAGTATTGGTCCCATTTTTCAGGTGCAGAAACCGAGATACGGAAAGGTTAAGAATAGTTCAAGGTCACACGGCTAATAAGTGGCTGTGCCAAGATCCCAACTCAGCTTGTTTGACTTTGGAGTCTGAGCTCTTACCCACTTCTTTACATGATGCCGAACTAACTGTTTAAAAATAATTTGAAAACATTGACCAGTCCCTTTTAAGCTTCCAACAAAAGTACAGTTAACAGTAACGTTGTTCTAAAAATGACTTGTTTGAACAGACTAAAGAGCCACAAGCTGTTGTATGCAACAGTTCTTTGTAAGTAACAGCTGCTGTGCATTGTGCAACTTCCCACAAGTGTGCCAGGAAGTTAATATCAATTACAATTAAGGAGGAAAATTATTTTGGGTAACATAACATTTGACAAGTGCTCTGGTAAATAAAGCACTGGCAAAGAGCTAAAATATGAATGCTGCACTAAAACTTTTCCTTTTATCTGTGCTGACTCTCTTAAAAGGTGTGAACTGTGAAATGGAATTTGATGAATGTCGGTCCCAGCCCTGCCGAAACGGTGCAACTTGTCGGGATGCTCTGGGGACCTATTTCTGTGACTGTCCCCCTGGATTCGTAGGTGAACACTGTGAACTCAATACTGATGAATGTGCCAGTCAGCCGTGCCTCCATGGCGGGCTGTGCGTAGATGGGCACAGCAGGTATGTTTTCTCCTGTTTGGGTGATTGGCTTAGAGAGAACTCATGGACCAATAGCTATTACACCACTCTGGGGAGTTTGGAGAGCTCATGTCCTTAGCCAAAAATGTTCATATTGCTTTACCCTTTAAGGGAAAACAAGTAGTAACATTCAGGTTTTACTTAAAAAATGCATCCTTTAGAGGACATTTGTCCCAAGAATGAGGATTTTCCAAGTCACTCTCATAATCGTTTAGAACTTTTATGATACAGAAAAATGCCAGTTTTTAAATTCCATGAACTAAACCTGTTGTAGATAGGGAAGGTGCAAAAACAAAGCTAGAGATCATTCTGTAAGTAAATATTAGGTTGTATTTATGTAATAACAAGCATATAAATCAAGCGGTGAAATAGAAATTCTTCAGGAATTTTATATAAAAACACTGTTGGAAAAGGCAGTGGTATTAAATTGATTATATCTTGAATTTTCAGGTTTTCGGGGAGTTGGGTGAATACTGTTGAAAGAGTAGAATGGCGAGAAGTAGCCATGTGATTCTGCTCCAAAGCAGATTCTATCATTGGCTTTTCAGTAAAATAAACAAACAAATAACACCTTAATATGATACATATAATAAATTTAGGTAATGGTATAAAATATTTTAGAGAACTTTCTGATACCTAATTTTTTTTAATAGGCTCCACATCCAGCATGGAGCCCAGCATGGGGTTAGAACTCACGACCCTGAGATCATGACCTGAGCTGAGATCAAGAGTTGGAGGCTTAACCAACTGAGCCACCCAGGCACCCCTGATACCTATTTTAACACAAATATTGAGTTATCAAATGCATAACAATTTGAACAGCATTAGTACCTAATGTCTTATTGGGTCCTTCAACAGCTCACGGGAAGGCAAGGTGAGCATTAATAGTCTCCCATTACATCAAGGTGTCTAAAGTTCAGGGAAGTTAGGTGACTCCCACAAGTTCACACTTGTTAATTGTCTGCAAAGGAAGGACTAGAATCCAATTCTCCTTTATTTAAAAAGATAGAATTTATCCCAAATCTGAGTTTCAAAGAGAATCAGACTCAAAAGGGGAAAGGGCACATATATTTCAACTATCAGCAAAATGATACAGTTTTAAATAGAACAATGTGGGGTGCCTGGGTGGCATACTTGGTTAAATGACCCAACTCTTGGTTTAGGCTCAGGTCATGATCTCAGGGTCATGGGGACTGAGCCCGAGTGGGGTCTGCTTAAGATTCTCTCTCCTCTTCTGCCTTTCCTCCTTCCCCCTCCCAAATAAATAAATAAATAAATAAATCTTTAAAAAAATAAATAAATAGAACAATGTAGATGTATATTTCTTTTGTAAACTGTAAAGCCTAACTTCTAATCACATTCCACATCTTGCCGCTGAGTTTCAGTTTTACCCAAATCATCCTCCAGGATGATTTTCAGTTTTACCCAAATCATCCTCCGCATTCCTGAAGGCAGGTTACTGACCACAGGCAGACACACCAGAATGCAAGTTTCCATACATGCAGTCCAGAGGAAGAGCAGGAGCTCCTTCCATCCATGCTTTGCTGTCTCCACAAAGCATCAGACAGAAAACACACAAAGCTTTTGCTTCCTATGGAAATGCAAGCAGAACAAGGCTGACTCCTGCTACCTTTCATTTCTTCAACTCATGTGCCATGAATAATTTTTTCATTTTACGCTTATTTCTCTTACTACCTAAATTTTGAGAAGATAACCCCAAGGTCAACAAGTACAACTTGATTTTCATTTCCCACAACAAGAAAGTACCACATTTGCTATGAGGTTAATGGGAAAGTCAGAAACTACACACACACACACACACACACACACACACACACACACAGAAAATAGGTTCTGGCAGACCAAAGGAATGTGCAGTAGAGTCTCTAATTCTAGGAACTGAGATCCACTAGTCAGCCTAAGTACATGGCTCTTGTCTCTAATGTTTTGTATACAGTAGATTTTTGGTAAATGTTTTTAATTAGTAAGAGGATTTATCGCTAGTAATATATACAAAATTTATAGTAACTTATTACATCTGCTAATATTTCAATTTCCTTTGTGAAATCTTAGTCTCTGTATTTGATGGTAAATATACGGACAAACCATAACGGACAGGACTCCAACTCTTTATATATTCATAGGCGTTCTTTCCTCCAGATCTTCGTTTTATCTAAGTTGAGTGTGCAAGCCCATCTTTTTACAGTACTAAGTCTGTGAGGAGATCCCATCTAAATTAAAAGACTCCTCTTGATAAAGTCAACAAGTTTCTCCATCAGATTTGTGTTCTGAATCTGTCAGATAATCTCACTCAACCAATGAATGGTTAGAAATAGCAAGACTCAAATAGTTCTGTAATGTAAAAATAAGAGAACATAAGTCACAGTTCATATAATGAGGGCTTTTCCTGTTTTTTAAATAATTTATTGTTTCATTTTTCATAAGGGACCTTATTAATGGGCTATATATATAAAAGAATGACACAGTGGTATAAATCATTCTCTCTTGCCTTCATAAATATTAACAACTTTATTTAGTCCTACTTAGTAGTAATTCAGTATTTTTCTGATGCTTCAGATACTGTGTTTATTCTTTTTATGCACATTTAATTATCACAATAACCCTTGACATAGGTATTATTATCTTCAATTTATGGGTGAGAAAACTGAAGTAAATCATCATGGTTTCCCAATCATTTTGCAGGAAGCCATACTATAAATTAAAAAAATTTAAAAAGATAATAAGATATTAGTATAGAAATACATAATGTTTTCAGGCTTACAGAGATGATTCCCTAGAGTTCTTGCTGTAAGTATTAAAACCATGCCTCGGGTCTCAGATGGTCAGGGGAAGAGACAGAATAAAGATATTTGATCTCGATATGACCAAGAGTTGATGTGAAAATTTCATTTTACTCTCCAGCTATAGCTGTAACTGCACGGGTAGTGGATTCACAGGGACACACTGTGAGACCCTGATGCCTCTGTGTTGGTCAAAACCCTGTCATAATAACGCTACATGTGAGGACAGTGCTGGCAATTACACTTGTCACTGCTGGCCTGGTAAGTGGCAAATATCTTCCTTTTGGGGGGGGGGGGGCTTAGAATAGAAACAAATCACTTATAGCAAACACGAAACTAAAAATTCTTATTGTTAAAAGTATAAAACCAACTCTTTCTTCTACTTACCATTGTTTAATTTAATTGTATTCTTCATTGTTCACACATACCTATTGCTACACTATGCATTGTCTAAAGTAGGTTACCAAGCTGCCCAATCATCAGAACTTTCTAGAAAAAATGGAGAGGAAAAAATGAATAGAAGAGTCAATTTCAGCATGGTCTTCATGGAGAAAAATTCACTTGAAGATGCTTCCTTTTCTTCCAAGATGTTTTCCGTAATACCTAGAATATATGGAAACTCATGAAACAGTATTAAAATCCTAGGAGATTATATTATAATTCATGGATTCAGTCAACATAATTATGATGGTCCCCATAGAGGATATAGAATATCCTAGAAATGGGTATATTCTCCTAGGCATTTATAATATAAGTGAGATTACAAGTTTAATATACATAAACCACAACTAAAAATTGCACATAAGGGGTAATTAAGCTGAGTGTAGAGGTGATACCAGAATCAGTAGAAAACATTATATAACACTCAAGTCAACAAGTCATCTTTAAATATTGATGTTAATGTTGGAAAAAAAAACCTGCTTGACATATTTTTAAACTAATTCTCACTTTGATTTCATTGATAAAAATAAAAGAGTATATCTCCTCTTTCTTGATCCTCTAGTAAAAAATGATAAACTTATGATGATACCAAAGTTTAAAGCTTACCAAGCATCTATCCATTTCTCCCTTTCATTTTACTGTCTAAAGAAAAAATAATCCTGTGGTTGGGGAGGAAATATGGAGATTGAGGTCAATCCAGTTGTTAGTAGCTTCCCATTGAAAGGCATCTCATTGTCTAAGGGACATTTAGCATGCTTTGGCTGCATATATTTTGTAGGTGAAAAACAAATGTGAGGGGCGCCTGGGTGGCTCAATGGGTTAAAGCCTCTGCCTTCGGCTCAAGTCATGATCCCAGGTTCTTGGGATCGAGCCCCACATGGGGCTCTCTGCTCAGCGGGGAGCCTGCTTCCCCCTCTCTCTCTGCTTGCCTCTCTGCCTACTTGTGATCTCTGTCAAATAAATAAATCTTTTAAAAAAACGTGAAAGTGGAAAAGGAAGCTCTGAATTCTGTGGCTCAGTAGTCTTTAGAAGTCATGTGTCTACCCACTTCCAGATAATGAATAGGGCCTGTTTCTTGCCCTTTGGTCAATGATTTAATTTAAATACTGAAAATAATCCAAAATGTGTTTTTCACTTTCTTGTGATCAATCAACACCCAGCATTCAATTAACACTCTGTACAAGATTCTATCTGGATATGGGTAGAGTAGACAATTTGGGAATAGAACAAATCTATCCCCTATTAACTGAGTGAACTAAGGTGGTTAGCTCTCAATTCTTAAGTTCCTCATCTGCAAATGAGGGGTGAAAAAATGACTTATATTATTATGAAGAATAAAATTATAAAAATAGGGCCTGGAACTCAAAAAAAGCAGCTGTTATTATGTACTGGGTTCTACAACAGGAGGTAGGAATTACATATGAGAATGGTTTCTGTTCTTTAGAGGGTTTGTAATGAAGTCAGGCAATTAAGAAGGCCTATCTTAAAAAAAAAAAGAGAGAGAGAGAGAAATCAATATGGGATCTGTTCATTCATGGATTCAATCATTTAAGCCATAGGGATTGCAGTACCATTTATATGTATCAGGGGTCTGGGAATCAAAAAGACATGGTCCCATCGTCCAAAGAATTTAAATTCTAGTAGACAGAGTTAAAAAAATGTGCATAGTACAATTTTTGGTACAGTAAAAGGTTATGATAGATTCCATAATAGGGAATAAGGGGAGAAGAAGTACAGAGATGGTCTGATCCAGTAGGCACCATTTTAGAAAATTTGAAAGATCACGAAGCATATCCCAGAAATGTACTCACTAACTGTGTGACTTTGGAGAAGTTACTTTACTGCTCTGAGCCTTGGTTTCCTTATCTGTAAAGCAAAGATGATAATGACATTCACTTTGTAGAATTACTTTAGAAAGAGATCCAGTAATATATATAAAGTTCCTACATCAGCCTAGACCATAGTAAGCACCCAATAAATGTTAACTAGGTACCAAAATTAAGAGACCCTGTGGCTGGCACGTAGTAGCTCATAATTGATTTAAGGAAAGAAGAGAGGAAGGGAAAGGAAGATGGAGAAAGGGCTATAGGCACACATGGAAAAGAGCATATCCAGTTGTAGAACTTTGAGTGATTGTTCCAAAATGCTGGACAACATAGCACTGATGGTAGAGGGTTGAGCTTGGGGAACAAGACAAGACTCAAGCCAGATCACAATGCTGCTTGTCTGCCCGGAACACTATGGGACAGAGAGGTAGCATCATAATCCGGCCTGCAGATTTAGTAATAGCTTTCTGGAAGAGAGTGAGAATGAGTGGAAGATGATTGAGAGAAATAAAACAAAAGGCACCGATCCTAGTAAACAAGAACAACAAAAAGTTTCTTCAGTAGTTTAAACAAGAGATAAGGCTATTTTCCAGAACGATGACTACAGGGTTAAGGATGGGGATGAGGGAATGGACAGCCATGAGACTCTTGAGGAGGCAGCTATGATGTGGGAATTAAGGAAGGGGCATAGCCCAAGGGCAGTTCTGCTTGAATTTCTTTCTTGGGTTACTGGATGATGGTGATTTTGCCTAGATAGAAAATTTCAGAATGTCTTTGTATCCTATTCTTACTGTGATATATAAAGAGAAGATTTAATGCTTCAGACTACCCTGTATCTAAGAAAGAGAGACCATTCCTTTGGATTACAAGGCCACCACAACTGAAGGCAATGGTAAGAATCCACCACTGGGGTCCTCACTTCAAAAGTAATTAATTACAAGAAGTATCAGTCATCTTAAATGCTTATCTTAAATTTTTTCTTGTTACCCAGGTAAGATTGGATTTTTTTAAAAAAAGAAAAACATAAGAACCCTGGGGACTTGACTCAATATCATATTGTTCCTTTATACAAAGTTTTGTAGAAAAACTTATTAAAACTATTGAATATAGCCTTCACTGAAGGAGTCTATTTATATACATGGTTAAAGGGAGCAGCAAACAAAATTCCCACAGGGCCCCAGTGGTGGGGACAGGACTGGGAAGACCATAAATCAGAACCTTCCTAATGTTCACTATAGGAATAGGATCATGCATGAGTCAGAAAGTAAGAAAGGATTTACGAAGGTTTTAAATTACTTCATAACCTGGCCTGGGTATGAGACTTGAGACTTAAACTAAGAAGAAAATTGAAAATAGCTGGAGCTTTCTTCAATAAGTTCAGTGTAGCACAAGGAATACCACTTTATAAAAACTTATGAAAAAAGTGGGTTTAAGGGATGCCTGAGTGGCTCAGTGGGTTAAAGCCTCTACCTTCGGCTCAGGTCATGATCTCGGGTCCTGGGATCAAGCCCCGCATCAGGCTCTCTGCTCAGCAGGGAGCCTGCTTCCCTTCCTCTCTCTCTGCCTGCCTCTCTGCCTACTTGTGATCTCTGTCTGTCAAATAAATAAATAAAATCTTAAAAAGAGAGAGAGAGAGAGAGAACTTTGGAGCCAAGAACGAAGAACCATTAACTTGGGTTCTTGGTAGGGGGAGGGTCACCACAAAGGATTGTGGGATTTGGTCTGAATGTGCTTTTAATTTCCTTTTTCATCTGGAAGTTTCTTCTTCAGATAGTTGAGAAAGACCTCAAGGGTCATATGTGACAAAGGTATTATACTGTTGAGCAACAGAGTTTGTGTTGTGGTTATGATTTGACAAATGACCCCATTCAGGCTTTTATTTAAATTACAAAATGAGTCATCATATCATGTCCTCATTATTTACTTATCAATAGTCAATTCTCCAATTTACTTGCTAAACTAGAATTGTAATCTAAACTGTTGATTATTACTCTTTGACTCTCATTCAGTCAGTCATTGAAAGTCTACTATTTATGCATTGCTTGGTATTAAAATGGTGAATAAATAAAAAATAGTCCTTGCTTTTTTGGAGCTTAAGGTCTATTGACCTTACATAAAACATATGTATATGTTTTATGTATAAAAACATACACATAAAACTATACATAAAAACTATACATAAAAACAATAACAACTATATTGTCTATACATAAAAACAATAACAAAAATAATAAATTATTGTATGAGCGATGAAAGAAATAACTGGGTGATATGAGAGAAAACAAAGGGATTTTACTTTTTCATGAGAAAAAGCCACTCTAAGATAGTCATACAAGATTAAGTCTCAAAACTGAGACTTAGTCAACCACAGTCTTGGACGAGCATTTTCTAGGCGAGGAAACCCTGTCATAAAGGCCCCAGGGAACAAACATTCTAGGGAAAGAATGTAGAGATGGGAATGGGGCCAGATAATAAAGGGCATTTCAGGTTAAGGATTTTGCATCTTATTTTGTATAAAAGCAGAAGCCACTGAATGATTTTAAAGTAAAGAAATACCGTGATCAGATTTATAGGTTTTATAATTTTGGATTGTAAATTTCATTTAAAAAACATATTTCTCAGCAGAGTTAAGTGACAGTGCAAAGATCTTTAGTTAACTGTGACGTCACTTGTATTATAAGTCAAATTATGTTCTTTAAGAACTTCATATTTCAGCTTATGTATGTATCATGCGAAGTAAATCATCTTATAAATCAATCAGAAAGACAGTCTAATGGGAAAAACAGGAAACTGATATGAAATGAGTTTTAAAAATCCAAAAGCATGTTAAATTCAATAGTAACTGGGGAAAATGTAAACCCAAACATTAATGAAATTCAATTTTTTAAAAATCCAACTAACAGGTAAAACATTGTACTAGCAATACAATAGTATTATTGTATATATATGTATATATAGTAATATTGTATATTGTATATGTAATAGCAATTTTTGGCAAGTTTGGAACTATATGCATCTTCATCCAGTGCTATAGATAGTACAACTACTCCAGAGGTGTTTATCAGTGTCTATTAAAATAAAAAATGTACATAATCTATAACTCAGAAATTCCATCCTACGTAAAGACCCCAATGTTATACCCAGACATTTACAGAAGCATGCATATATAATTAAACTATGGTTAAACTATGGTATTTCCATGTTACAGAATACTTGGAATAGTTTAAAATTATGAGTTAGATCTATATTACTAACATAGATAGATTGTGCAAGGGAGTGAAAAAAGTAAGTTACAGAAGGATGTGTACAGTGCAATTCCAGTTACGTTAATATGCACACAATAAGACTCTATTTATGAGTATATATAGTTTTTTTAAAAACAAGGTGCACGTGTATGTAAAGCCAAATAAATAGTTCTGGCATGGACTGTCTTTTATATTTAATGTTTATAGTTTTTATAAAGTACTAAATGTTTTGTTTTTATTCTTATCCTTAATAAAATGACCCAGCTAAATCCATTTAAATACAAAATAATTTTTTATTCTGTCTAACAGTGTGAAGAAGTAATCATTTGCCTTTGCTTTGAGTTCTAAGAAAAGAATTTAGGGCTGGCTATGTAGTTTCTACTAACTTTTTGGCTATTTTCTTTTTCTTTTTTTTCTTTTTTGGCTATTTTTTAAAAAAACATTATTTTCTTGCTAAAAATTCAATTGGAGTATCTGAGGAAATGGAGTCTTTAAAATAATCAGGAAATCGAAGTTATCCTGAAGTCCCATTTTATCTTATTAATCAAATATTTTTAAAAAATATTGGTCAGGGGTCAGCTGGGTGGCTCAGTGGGTTAAGCCTCTGCCTTCGGCTGGGGTCATGATCTCAGGGTTCTGGGATCAAGCCCCGCATCAGGCTCTCTGCTCAGCAGGGAGACTGTTTCCTCCCTCTCTCTCTGCCTGCCTCTCTGCCTACTTGTGGTCGCTCTCTATGTATAAATAAATAAATAAAATCTTAAAAAAATATATTGGTCAGTATGGTACACGTGATTCCTTTGCTACTGCTGTTGACAAGGAAAGCTTCTCTTACCAGATTCTCCTTGTTAGCTCCTTGAGGGCAACACGTGGTCTTGTTAATGGGACCAGCACAGTGGTCAGGCTCCTTTCAGGCATAAACTCTGAGGGAGGAGTTTCGACTCAGCTGCTTCTCTGAACTTTTATCCTACAGGATACACGGGTGCCCAATGTGAGACCCATATCAACGAATGCAACAGGAACCCTTGCGGGTCTGGTGGGACATGTGTAGAGCTGTCCCCAGAGAAACAACATGGACGCCTTGCTCAGCTGCCTTCTTCATTCAGCCACCCTGAAGCCTCAGGTTATGTTTGTATCTGTCCGCCTGGACTCACAGGTGAGGGCAAAGAGGAGAGAGGACTTGACTCCTAGTACTTTATGGCAGATCATGCATTCAATCAAATGGTGTATTAGCAGTAAGATCTGTGCAGTACTAACTCTGTTGCTGTGGTGCAAAGGGTCCCCCTTGTGGGCATGAAAAATACCATGTTTCATATATCCTAATTCTTCAAATCATGAAGAAAATGCTAAAAATAAGGATAAAGGAGGGAAATGTTTTTATCCATTATGTTGGGAACTGGAACCCAACTCCAATTCTTTATTTTATAAACAGAAAATGTTGGAATTTTTATTTTATAGTGATATTAAACTTTTACGTTATTCAAATTTGCTCTAAAAAAAGTTAGTGCACTTATTTATATTTACACTGAGAAAAATCATCTAGTCTCAAGTAATCTTCCTCACTGCTTTATAGCTAAAGGTGTTCTGTATGTCAAAGTCAAGTGACTCTTATCTTTTTATACAGCATTCTTACTCTGAAACCCAGAGGAAGTTTGCGTGTATATTTTCCAATAAGCAGTTGTATTTGTGTCTGCTTCCATGTTCTGAAATATTTCAGAAGTTTGGAGACAGTCCCCATATTTGGTAATGAGTAGCAACTGACCCACAACTGCGTAGATACCACTGAGAAAACTAATTACAATCTACCTTTCCATCTTATTTCTTTCTCAATAGATTAATTGATATCTGAGGAAAATATTTCAATTGTTGTTAAAGTTTTCTGAGAAAAGTAAATGAGGAACAAGAAAAAAGAAGAGGGTGGGTGTCTGTCTCCATTTACTATTCCTTTTTGTGTTTCACTTGAGAAATTTAATCTTTTGATTCATGGCAGTGTTTGCTATAGGAGAGAGTTTCTTATTCACCATCCTCTCTATCAGAACACATAGGAGAAAAATCTCCTGAAGGTCAGGATAAGTAGTATTTTTCCTGAACAATTTCTAGCTTGCTTTCTTTTTCCCTTAATAAAATGACATGCAGATTAATCTTAATAAATGATAAAAAGCATGAAATAAATTCATGGAATATATCATATTTCCCAATTATGTAGGTGGCTAGAAATCTTATTGGTTAATGTGGGTTCTACAGCATTAGCTTTTTTCTGGAACATATGTATGTATTTACCTTGCCTGGGATTATTTAAATTTCCCGTTTCGGTTTCTTATGGTTGCTCTTTTTTCCTTATTTTCTTCTAAGTTATTTGATATTGGTATAATGTATGTATTTTTGTCAGCTACTCTAAATTCTTCTTGAAACAAGGTAGGGGAGTTATAAATGTTTTTAAATGTTAGATTTAGGGTTATAAAGAGAAAATTATATCGAACCCACAGGCCACTGCAGATATTGCCTCATTGGACAAAAGAACATTTTTGACCAATGCACCTGCATGTCCAAACAGGAGAGGCAGTCAGATGTTCTGGGAAAGTGTGTTGGCATCAATATCTGAGGAGCTGCTAAGAATGATTATATAAGTTAAGAAGTCTTGGCTATCCTGCATCGCTATGGCTTAATGAAATCACCCACTTTTCACGGATGTCAAATCCAAAATGGCTTCTCATGATCAGTTGTCCTCTGAATGGTGATACAGGGTCACAGGCTCTTCTCTCGCTCTTTTTCTTTTTCCATCTTCAAAAGTGGTTTCCAAGTTTATCATACTCTTCTGCAGCAGACCACTGGCGGGGGAAGGAAAATGGAGCATGGCCTCTGGAAGGTTTTTATAGGCCAGTACCAAAAGTAGTGGCTATCTCTCTCTTCATATTCCATTGGTCAGATTTAGTCATATGACCACAAAGACTGAGAAATCTAGTTTTGTTGTGTCGCTAAAAGAGAAAGAGTTTTTATGAACAATGATCCCCTATGTCTTCTCATTCTCTTGACACTGTCTTTCATAAAGCAAAGGTTTTAAATTTTAAAATATTTAAATATTTCTTTTCACGGACCATGCCTTCGGTGTTGTATCTAAAGAGTCATCAGCTTACCCAAGGTTATCTAGGTTTGCTCCCATGTTAGTTTCTAGACATTTTATGGTTTTGCATTTTACATTTAGGTCTGCAGTGAGTCCATTTTGAGTTAATTTTCATGAAGGATGTAAGGTTTGTGTGAAAATTCATTTTTCTGCATGTAGATATCCACTTGTTTCACCAAGTACTGAAAAGACTATTGCTTCACTTCTTTGTCCATGATCAGATGACTCTATTTACATGCATCTTTTTCCAGGCCATCTATTCTGTTCTAATTATCTATCTGTGTATGTTTTGCCAATATCACATGTGATTACTGTCTTAAGTCTTGAAGTTGGGTCATGTTAGTTCTCTAACTTTGTTCTCTTTCAGTATCCTGTTGCTATTCTGGGTCCTTTGCCTGTCCATATAAACTTTAGAATGAGTTTGCTGTTATCTGTGAAATTATTTGATGGGATTTTGTTTGGGATTGTATTGAATCTATAGATCAAATTGGAAAGAACAAACATCATGACAATATTCAATCTTCCCACTCATGAGCATGGGATATTTCTCCACTTATGTAGTTCTTTGATATCTTTCATCAGAGATTTATAGTTTTCCTCATATAGATTTAGTATGTATGTTGTTATATTTATACCTAAGTATTTCATTCTTGACATGCTAATATAAATGTGTTATTAATTTCTAATTCCACTTGTTCATTGCTGCTGTATAGGAAAGCAATTGACTTTTGTATATCAACTTTATCCCTTGCAACATTGCTATAATCTTTTATTAGTTCCAGGAAAGTTTTGGAGTTTTTCAGATTTTCTACGTAGACAGTCACGCTAAAAAATTGATGTTTGCATGGTATACCTTTTTCTATCCTTATACTTTCAACCTACTTGTCATTGAATTTGAAGTAAGTTTCTTAAAAACAGCATATTATTGGGTCAAGCTTTTATTTATTTATTTTTTAGTATTTTTAAAATTTTCTTTTCAGTGTTCCAGAATTCATTGTTTATGCACCACACCCCAATGCTCCATGCAATATGCACCCTCCAGAATACCTACCACCAGGCTCACCTAACCCCTCCCATTCCTCTCCCCTCCAAACCCCTCAGTTTGCCTCTCAGAGTCCACAGTCTTTCATGGTTTTAAAAAAAATTTATCATGTCAATTTCTTCCTTATAATTAGTGTATTTAGGCCATTAACATTTAAGTAATTATTGATATGTTCAGTTTGAACTCTGTCATTTTATTATTTGTTCTCCGTTGGATTCCTTTTTTGTTCTTACTTTCCTATGGGTTACTTGACCATTTTTTCAGGATTTCATCTTGAGTTATTTATTTGGATATTTTGTGTAGTTTTCATAGTGGTTGTTTGGGGTATTACAGTATACACATGTGATCTCTCAAGCCTATTGGTATTAACATTTTACTGCTTTGAGTGAAATAGAGGGAACTTACTTCCATTTTAAGTCCCTTTATCTTCCTCCATTTTAGAACATCATTGTCTTCAAGATCAGATGGTATTATAATCCTTATTTTAATCACTTCATATAATTTAGAAAACTCATGAAGAGAACTGACAATTCTTTCAGCATTTCAAAAGCTATATACCCCTTTGTTTTTGTTTTTGTTTTGTTTTCTTTTAGAGATTGAGCAACAAGGGAGGGGCATAGGAAGAGAGAGAGAGAAATAGAGAGAGAGAGAATCCCAAGCAAGCTCCAGGTCCAGCACAGAGCTTGATGAGGAGCTAGCTCGATCCCACAACCCTGAGATGGTGACCTGAGCCAAAATTAGGAGTCAGACGCCTGACCAGCTGAGCCACCTTGACACGCCTCTATTTTTAACTTTTTGAAGAACCTCCATATTCTTTTTCAGAGTGGCTGCACCAATTTGCATTCCCACCAACAGTGTAAGAATGTTCCCCTTTCTCCTCATCCTCGCCAACATCTGTTGTTTACTTGTTAGTTTTAGCCATTCTGATAGGTGTGAGGTGATATCTCATTATAGTTTTGATTTGTTTTTCCCTGATGGTGAGTGACATTAAGCATATTTTCATGTGTCTGCTAGTCACCTGTATGTCTTCTTTGGAAAAATGTCTATTTATGTTTTCATCTCATTTCTACACTGGATTATTCGTTTTTTGGGTGTTGAGTTTGATAAATTCTTTATAGGTTTTGGATACTAACCCTCTATCAGAGATGTCATTTGCAAATATCTTCTCCCATTCTGTAGGCTGTGTTTTAGTTTTTGAGGTCCCAATAGTTCATTTTTGCTTTTGTTTCCCTTGCCTCAGGAGATGTTTCTAGTAAGAAGTTGCTACAGCCAAGGTCAAAGTTACTATCTGTCATTCTCCTCTAGGATTTTGATGGCTTCTTGTCTTATATTTAGATCTTTCACCCATTTTGAATTTGTTTTCATGTGTGGTGTAAGAAAGTGGTCCAGTTTCATTCTCTTGCATTTTGTTGTCCAGTTTTCCCAACCATTTGTTGAAGAGACAGTCTTTTTTCCATTGAACATTCTTTCCTGCTCTGTTGAAGATTAGTTGACCATATAGTTGTGGGTCCATTTCTGGGTTTTCTATTCTGTTCCATTGATCCATGAATCTGTTTTTATGCCAGTACCATACAGCCTTGACTACAGGATTTGATGGGAGTCTCTATGCCTCCTGGATTTGGATGTCTGTCTCCTTCCCCAGATTAGGGAGGTTTTTAGGTATTATTTCCTTACATAAACTTTCTGCCCCCTTTTCCCTCTCTTCCTTTTCTGGGACCCCTATGATAGAAATGTTATTATGCTTTATGGAGTCACTGAGTTCCCTAAGTCTACATTTATGATCCAGTATTTTTCTTTCTCTTTTCTTTTCAGCTTCATTATTTTCCATAATTTTATCTTCTATATCACTGATTTGTTCCTCTGCTTCTTCCTTCCTTGTGGTCATTACATCCAGTTGGTTTCTAATCTTGGCTATTGCTTATTTCATCTTGGCCTGAATTGTTTTAATGGTTTTATCTCTGCAGTGAGGGACTTCTTATCTTTTATGCTTTTCTTAAGCCCAAATAGTATTCTTATTATTATGGCTTTAAATATTAGATTACAGATATTCTTTATATCTGTTTCAATTAGATCCCTGTCTGTGACCTTTTCTTCTTCTTTCTTTTGGGATGAATTCTTCTGTCTTGGCATTTTGTCTAGGTCTCTATCTTCCATGTGTTAGGAAAGTCTATTATGCTTCCTGGTCCTGAGAGTAATGGCTTTATTAAGAGGAAGTCATATACTGTCCAGGGCCTGGTGCTTCAGGAAGCGTCTTTGGTGCATGCCGTGTGCACTCTGCTGTTGTGTTTTGACTGCTCTTTTCGTCAGGTCAGTTCTCTGTAGTTTCTCCTTGCCTGCAGTGGGGAGTGTTTGTACCTTGGCCAAAGCGTGGTGGGTTTTAACTAGGTGTGCTCTGGTCTGGGTGTTAAAGAGACCTGATGCTATTTCCACTAGAGCTGAAGCTTTGCAGAAGTCTATGGTCAGTAGACATGGGGTGTGTTGTGGGGGAAGGGCGGAGTTGTTCTGGTCTTCTAGGGGAAGGGCCTGCTGCTTTGGGTTTTAGGTATAGTTGCCAACAAAAGCAGCACTAGCAGCACGCAGTGGGGTGGGGCTTAGTGTAAGTGGTTTAGGCCACCATTGCTAGTGCTGTGATGCTTACTGAGGTTAGTTTATGCTGAGGGGCCAGACAGGCAAATGGGGCCAGCACCCCTGCCGACCCCAGAAGGGGAATTTGTGCCTACCATTGTCCAGGAAGCCTTCCCAGAAGAGTGAACAATCTCTCCTTGTGTTTCCCAAGTGTTCCCCAGATCACCACCTGACTGTGTCCAGGCTGTCTGCCCACTTCTGTTCTATCCCAGGCAGGCCAGCTGAGTTTTAAAACTCCCAAACTTTAGGGATCTGGCCTAGCAGGGACCCATACTGGCCCTCCAGGAGAAGATCTTACCATGCTGGGACTAATGCAGGTTTGTTTCAGAAGGGCAGTTGCACCAAAATACAGGGGTATAAAGTTTGGAGTAAAACACTGCAAAGAGCTAGTGTCCAGGTTAGCTGTCATCAGCAGGTGTCTCTGTGCCTATGCTGAAGGGTGGGGAGGGAACCTGGACCAGCTAGCTATTTTGTTCCTGGAGAGGCAATGCCTCCTCTCCTAAATGTGCTGCAAAATGGGGGAATCAGAAGGAGGAGTCAAGATGGCAGAGAAGTAGCAGGCTGACTACTTCAGCTAGCAGGAAATAAGCTAGATAGCTTATCTAAAGATTGCAAACAACTACAAATCCAACAGGAGATTGAAGAGAAGAAGAGCAGCAATTATAGAAACAGAAAATCAACCACTTTCTGAAAGCATATTTTCCTGGGGTTCCAACCTTTTAGTATTTTACTTGCTCCTTCATATACTCTTATCTGGACAAAATGACAAGGCCGAAAAAATTCACCACAAAAAAAAGAACAAGAGGCAGTACCAAAGGCTAGGGACCTAATCAAGACATTGGTAATATGTCAGATCCATAGATCAGAATGACGATTCTCAAGGTTCTAGCCGGGCTCGAAAAAGGCATGGAAGATATTAGAGAAACCTTCTTGGGAGATACAAAAGCCCTTTATGGAGAAATAAAAGAACTAAAATCTAACCAAGTAGAAATCAAAAAAGCTATTAATGAGGTGCAAAAAAATGGAGGGATAAATGAGGCAGAAGAAAGAATTAGCAATATAAGAAGACCAAATGACAGAGAATAAAGAAGCTGGGCAAAAGAGGGACAAACAGCTACTGGACCATGAGGGGGAGAATTCAAGAGATAATTCACCATAAGATGAAACAACATTAGAATAATTGGGATTCCAGAAGAAGGAATAGAGAGCAGAAGGTATACTGGAGAGAATTATTGGAGAGAATTTCCCCAAGATGGCAAAGGGAACAAGCATCAAAATCCAGGAGGTGCAGAGAACCCCCCTCAAAATCAATAAGAATAGGTCCACACCCCGTCACCTAATAGTAAAATTTACAAGTCTTAGTGACAAATAGTAAAATTTACAAGTCTTAGTGACAAAGAGAAAATCCTGAAAGCAGCCCAGGAAAAGAAGTCTGTAGCATACAATGGTAAAAATATTAGATTGGCAGCAGACTTATCCACAGAGACCTGGCAGACCAGAAAGAGCTGGCATGATATATTCAGAGCACTAAACGAGAAAAACATGCAGCCAAGAATACTATATCCAGCTAGGCTATCACTGAAAATAGAAGGAGAGATTAAAAGCTTCCAGGACAAACAAAAACTGAAAGAATTTGCAACTACCAAACCAGCTCTACAGGAAATATTGAAAGGGGTCCTCTAAGCAAAGAAAGAGCCTAAAAGTGGTAGATCAGAAAGGAACAGAGACAATATACAGTAACAGTCACCTTACAGGCAATACAATGGCACTAAATTCATATCTCTCAATAGTTGCCCTGAATGTTAATGGGCTAAATGCCCCTGTCAAAAGACACAGGGTATCATAATGGATAAAAAAACAAAACCCATATATGTGTTGCCTACAAGAAACTCATTTTAAGCCTGAAGACACCTCCAGATTTAAAGTGAGTGGGTGGAAAAGAATTTACCATGCTCATGGACATCAGAAGAAAGCAGGAGTGGCAATCCTTATATCAGATCAATTAGATTTTAAGCCAAAGACTATAATAAGAGATGAGCAAGGACACTATATCATACTCAAAGGATCTGTCCAACAAGAAGATCTAACAATTTTAAATATCTATGCCCCCAACATAGGAGCAGCCAACTATATAACCGAATCAATAACAAAATCAAAGAAACACATCAACAATAATATAATAATAGTAGGGGACTTTAACACTCCCCTCACTGAAATGGACAGATCATCCAAGCAAAAGATAAACAAGGAAATAAAGGTCTTAAATGACACACTAGACCAGATGGACATCACAGATATATTCAGAACATTTCATTGAGACCAACAGAATACACATTCTTCTCTAGTGCACGCAGAACATTCTCTAGAATAGATTACATGCTGGGTCCCAAATCAGGTCTCAACTGGTATCCAAAGACTGGGATCATTCCCTGCATATTTTCAGACCACAGTGCTCTGAAGCTAGAACTCAATCAAAAGAGGAAATTTGGAAAGAACCCAAATACATGGAGACTAAACAGCATCCTTCTAAGGAATGAATGGTAAATCATGAAATTAAAGAAGAATTGAAAAAAATCATGGAAACAAATGATAATGAAAACACAACTGTTCAAAACCTGTGGGACACAACAAAGGCAGTCCTGAGAGGAAAATATATAGTGGTACAAGCCTTTCTCAAGAAACAAGAAAGGTCTCAGGTACACAACCTAACCCTACACCTAAAGCAGCTGGAGAAAGAACAAGAAAGAAACCCTAAACCCAGCAGGAGAAGCGAAATCATAAAGATCAGAGCAGAAATCAATGAAATAGAAACCAAAAGAAAAAAAAAAAAAACAATAGAACAAATCAACGAAACTGGGAGCTGGTTCTTTGAAAGAATTAATAAGATTGATAAACCCCGGCCCAGACTTATCAAAAAGAAAAGAGAAAGGACCCAAATAAATAAAATCATGAATGAAAGAGGAGAGATCACAACACCAAGGAAATACAGACAATTATAAGAACATACTATGAGCAACTCTACGCCAACAAATTTGACAATCTGGAAGAAATGGATGCATTCCTAGAGACATATAAACTACCACAACTGAACCAGGAAGAAATAGAAAGCCTGAACAGACTTATAACCAGTAAGGAAATTGAAACAGTCATCAAAAATCTCCAAACAAACAGAAGCCCAGGGCCAGACAGCTTCCCGGTAGAATTCTACCAAATACTTAAAGAAGAACTAATTCCTATTCTCCTGAAACTGTTCCAAAAAATAGAAATGGAAGGAAAACTTCCAAACTCATTTTATGAGGCCAGCATCACCTTGATCCCAAAGCCAGACAAGAATCCCATCAAAAAAGAGAACTACAGACCAATATCCTTGATGAACACATATGCGAAAATTCTCACCAAAATACTAGCCAATAGGATTCAACAGTACATTAAAAGGATTATTCACCACGACCAAGTAGGATTTATTCCAGGCCTGCAGGGTTGGTTCAACATCCGCAAATCAATCAATGTGATACAACACATCAGTAAAACAAAGAACAAGAACCATATGATACTCTCAATAGATGCTGAAAAAGCATTTGACAAAGTACAGCATTCCTTCCTGATCAAAACTCTTCAAAGTGTAGGGATAGAGGGCACGTACCTCAATATTATCAAAGCCATTTATGAAAAACCCACCACAAATATCATTCTCAATGGAGAAAAACTGAAAGCTTTTCCGCTAAGGTCAGGAACACGGCAGGGATGTCCATTATCACCACTGCTATTCAACATAGTACTAGAAGTCTTAGCCTCAGCAATCAGACAACAAAAGGAAATTAAAGACATCCAAATTGGCAAAGAAGAAGTCAAACTATCACTCTTTGCAGATGATATGATACTGTATGTGGAAAACCCAAAAGACTCCACTCCAAAACTGCTAGAATTTGTACAGGAATTCAGTAAAGTGTCAGGATATAAAATCAATGCATAGAAATCAATTGCATTTCTCTACACCAAAACAAGACAGAAAAAAGAGAAATTAAGGAGTCAATCCCATTTATAATTGCACCCAAAACCAAAAGATACCTAGGAATAAACCTAACCAAAGAGGCAAAGAATCTATACTCAGAAAACTATAAAGTACTCATGAAAGAAATTGATGAAGACACAAAGACACAAAGAAATTGAGGAAGACACAAAGACACAAAAAAATGTTCCATGGTCCTGGATTGGAAGAATAAATATTGTGAAAATGTCTGTGCTACCTAAAGCAATCTACACATTTAATGCAGTTCCTATTAAAGTACCATCCATCTTTTTCAAAGAAATGAAACAAAAAATCCTAAAATTTATATGGAACCAGAAAAGACCTCGAATAGCCAAAGGAATATTGAAAAAGAAAGCCAAAGTTGGTGGCATCACAATTCCGGACGTCAAGCTCTATTACAAAGCTGTCATCAAGACAGCATGGTACTGGCACAAAAACAGACACATAGATCAATGGAACAGAATAGAAAGCCCAGAAATAGACCCTCAACTCTATGGTCAACTAATCTTCAACAAAGCAGGAAAGAATGTCCAGTGGGTAAAAGACAGCCTCTTCAATAAATGGTGTTGGGAAAATTAGACAGCCACATGCAGAAAAATGAAATTGGACCATTTCCTTACACCACACATGAAAATAGACTCAAAATGGATGAAGGACCTCAATGTGAGAAAGGAATCCATCAAAATCCTTGAGGAGAACACAGGCAGCAACCTCTTCGACCTCAGCCACAGCAACATTTTCCTCGAAACATCGCCCAAGGGAAGGGAAGCAAGGGCAAAAATGAACTATTGAGATTTTATCAAGATCAAAAGCTTTTGCATAGCAAAGGAAACAGTTAACAAAACCAAAAGACAACTGACAGAATGGGAGAATATATTTGCAAACGACATATCAGATAAAGGGCTAGTGTCCAAAATCTATAAAGAACTTAGCAAACTCAACATCCAAAGAACAAATAATCCAATCAAGAAATGGGCAGAGGACATGAACAGACATTTCTGCAAAGAAGACATCCAGATGGCCAAAAGACACATGAAAAAGTGCTCCATATCTCTTGGCATCAGGGAAATACAAATCAAAACCACAATGAGATATCACCTCACACCTGTCAGAATGGCTAAAATTAACAAGTCAGGAAATGACAGATGCTGGTGAGGATGCGGAGAAAGGGGAACCCTCCTACACTGTTGGTGGGAATGCAAGCTGGTGCAACCACTCTGGAAACAGCATGGAGGTTCCTCAAAATGTTGAAAATAGAACTACTTTGTGACCCAGCAATTGCAGTACTGGGTATTTACCCTAAAGATTCAAACGTAGTGATCCGAAGGGGCACGTGCACCCGAATGTTTATAGCAGTAATGTCTACAATAGCCCAACTATGGAAAGAACCTAGATGTCCATCAACAGATAAATGGATAAAGAAGAGTGGTATATATACACAATGGAATACTATGCAGCCATCAAAAGAAATGAAATCTTGTCATTTGCAACAATGTGGATGGAACTAGAGGGTATAATGCTTAGCGAAATGAGTCAAGTAGAGAAAAACAACTATCACATGATCTCTCTGATATGAGGAAGTGGAGATGCAACATGGGGGGTTAATGGGGTAGGAGAAGAATAAATGAAACAAGATGGGATTGGGAGGGAGACAAACCATAAATGACTCTTAATCTCACAAAACAAACTGAGGGTTCCTGGGGGGAGGGAGGTTGGGAGAAGGGGGGTGGGGTTATGGACATTGAGGAGGGTATGTGCTATGGTGAATGCTGTGAAGTGTGTATACCTGGCGATTCATAGACCTGTACCCCTGGGGATAAAAATATATTATATGTTTATAAAAAATTAAAAAAAATTTTTTTTTAAATGGGGGAATCATCTCTCCCAGTGTGTTCCAGGGAATCCTCAGGTCCCATCCTCTGCCCCCAGGCTCTATGTCATTCTTCTCCACAAGAGCACTGTGGTGTCCACTGGGTTCTATATGAGCCATACCTGGGAACTCTGAAACTTTAGTCTTTGAGGGGTGCCTGTGTGGCTTAGGTAGTTAAGCCAATATCTCTTGATATTGGCTCAAGTCATGGTCTTAGGATTATGAGATCAAGCTGTGTGTGGGGCTCCGAGCTAGGCGTAGAGCCTGCTTAAGATTCTCTTTCTGCCCTTCCCCCTTCTGGCCTGTGTGTGCACATATGTGCATGTGCTCTCTCTCTCTTTCTCTCTCTCTCTAAGGAAAAAAAAAAAAAACCCAAAAAACTCTAGTCTTTGAGACCTCCTGGTTGTAAAAACTCACAAAAATCAGCCCTTCTTGTTTTCCCAGTCAGTGGCTTTGGGGGAAGTGCTTTCCTTGCACTACTCTTCTCTCTCTCTCTCTTTCTCTCACCTCTCTTCATCAACAGGGCTCTCTCCCTTCCATAGCACTTCCAGTCCATTTCTCCCCCGAACCATGTCTCCACACCTTCCACAATGTGGCCTCTTCTCTCCCTCTAGTTGTGCAGCTGGTTCTGTCAGTCCCCAGATTGATTTCTTGGGTATGCAGAATGATTTGATATTTATCTAGCTGTTTTCAAGGAATGAGGCAAGCCTAGGGTCCTCCTCCTGCTCTGCCACCTTAGCTCCTCCTCCCTGTACCACTTCTTTCTACACTCCGTGGTTTACAATCAGAAATCGTGTCATTGAAATATGTATTGCCATATAGGTAATGCATCATTTCTCTGGCTGCTTGAAAAGAAAACACAAGATAGTGATAATACCTTCAACTTTGTATTTAGTTTTCAAAATTTTATTTATGATGTGTCTGGGTGTAAATTTACTTGTGTTTGTTCTATTTGGGATCCATTCAGCTTTTCAAATCTGGATTTATGTCTTTTGCCAAATTTAAGAAGTCTTTATCTGAGGAGAATTTGTAATCACTTATTACATTATTCTATGATGGTTTCTTTAAAATCCTTGTCTGATAATTCTAACATCTGATGTAACTCAGTGTTGTTGTCAGTTTATTTTCTTTTCTCAGTCAGTTTGTAGTTTTCTAGTTATTGGTATGATGGATCATTTTCAGTTGAATCCTGGACATTTGGGATGTTACTTTAGGAGACTCCAAGTCCTATCAGAATGTTTTTTTAATTTTAGCTGGCAGTCACCTGATTAGTTTTGGCAGATAGGTCCTGGCCTACTCTGATGGGCTGTGGATCCAAGACCAGTTGAACTGCAGAGCTGTTGTAGTGTTATTTTGGTCTGCTCAGTTCATCTGGTGCCACTGGTGTTCCCACTGGTCTCTGTTAATGAAATAAATGCCACACAGTTTATTTTTTACAAGCTATGCTTTTTTCCAGTTTTATCCCTTGTTATTAAAATAAAATTTCCATCATGATAAAAAATGTAAGTTTTATAATACATTTAATGACAGAGTTCCATTCAAAGAAACCACTAGAGCTATTAAATATAGCCACAAACTATTCTTTTTTTATTATAATTAAGAATGTATTTATTACTCTTCACTACCTGTAGAGTTACCTTCTATGTTGAAAATGGTTGTGGTTGCATATACAAAATAATTTTCTAACTTTTTATAATTAAAAGTGAACTATAATAGAGTAGAAATTAACTCAGAGTCCTGGAAGACAATACTCAGGGAGATAGAAATAAAGACAGCTTAAGGTTACAGAAAGTGAGAAATAGTAAAAACATGGAGATGGAGTATTCTGGTGAGAAGGACTAGCTTTTGATCCAGGGTATCTTCTGGGAATTCCAACAAGTGAAGCAAGTTATCATGGCCCAGAGAAACCAAAAGTCTCATTCAGTGAGATAATTGAGAAAAATATGAATATCCATTTAGGTATTTTAATGCCTTGGAAGCTCATGGGTCTAGTTGCAGTAATGGTTACTATTCTCCAATTCCCCAAAATCATTAAATAAAATTTCTTTGGCAAAATATCTTCACATACTGTCATTACTGCTCTGTGCTCATAGCCACAGTGCTCAAATTGAAAAAATAATTGTGTATAAACACTTGATTTAAAGGTCGATGTATTTATTTAAGCCCATGTATTCACATAATTTTATTTTTAAATTTTTTATCTATCTATCTATCTATTTATTTATTTATTTTTAAAATATTTTATTTATTTATTTGGCAGAGAAAGAGAGACACAGCAACAGAGAGAACATAGGCAGGGGGAGTGGGAGAGGGAGAAGCAGGCTTCCTGTAAAGCAGGGAACCCGATGCAGGGCTCAATCCCAGACCCTGGGATCATGACCTGAGCCAAAGGCAGATGCTTAACAACTGAGCCACCCAAGTGCTCATAATTTTAATGGAAAGTTAAATAAATGTATAATTAAAGAAGGCCTATAGTTGAATAATATTGTTCAGTCTATTCCAAAATCAGTAAATTAGTTCTGTTTTGTATGACCATCCTTGACCGTTACTGGAAGGAATGTTGGCTGCTTCTTTCTATTATATTTTAGCTTTCCAGTTTGGGGCAATGGACTCAGTTCTAGGGATATAATGATGAAAATACATGATGTCTTCCTAAAGGAAACAAAAACCATGAGAAGCCATAAAAGTGAAGCCATAAAAAAAGCAGTCAGACAAATCAGAAAAAGAAGACCCGTTCATGTTCTTTACGCCAGATGGAATTTATTGGAAATTATAAGAATCCAAACGACTTGATAAGTTAGCATTGTTTAATACAAAGGACAATGTAAGTTCTAAAAATTAAGACAGGATCTCATGACCTGTGTGCTTACCCTCGAAGCATCTTGTTCTGACCAACCAAGCTAAATTGGAAACAACTGACTAATGTTTGTAATGTTCACATTTTGTCTCTGTTTATCAAAATATGGTCGTGATAATACCTTTAACAAGTTTCTCAACTGTCTCATAAACCAAGTCCAATTTTCAATGCTAACTTTCACTCCCAAATCCAATTAGCATTTCCTCCAACTAAAAGCAACACCATCACTGGTCTCTGGAATGCTACATTGTTGCCTCCGAGCCTGGGATTTATTCTGCTTCACCCATCTGCTCTCTGCATGGAAAGAATTGAGGAGTGCAGCAGGGGAGCCTATGAAGTCCTGGCTTCAAACCTCAGGCAGAAATAGCGGGGTTTTTAACAATAAACACCCCGATGAGAGCCACCTGGCAAAGTGACTATATGCAGGAACTCTCAATTCTCAGGTTCATCTGCTTCAAGCACAATGTTACTAAAAATGAAGCATTCACTTTTCCTTAAAAATGAAATTCTGTCACTTTACCTAAATCTGACTGAAATAGCCACATAGGGCCAAACATGTAACATTGACAGTGTCATGTATTCATGAAACATTGAGGTATATGGGGACCGTCAAAATCTCCTGCCTAAAGAGGAATTTTCAATAGAATTTGTTCATTTGCTGATTTTATATTATAGGCTTATTGTTGTTCTTAAACATGCATTGTTTTTTTTTTACTTACAATTTCACGTTTGAGAGTATAGATCCTAAATAACTTGAACAGATAATAGATATATATAAACTATTACTCTAAAAGATCAAATGTTGCTTCAATCTTTAATAAAATGTGCACTAGTATTTCCAATTGATACATCTAATTCATTCCTTTGCCTTTGTTATGCATATTCTAGACACAAAACTATTTGTAGTGTGTATGAACACAGTTCTGCTTGTACTACTTTTGGTTTTGCTATGGTGACTACCACAATTAGGAAAAGTATGCCACCTACCTATAGATTAATTCTGAAAATCATGTTTATTGTGCTTACTATCTGCTATCTATAAAGATATTATAGCTAGTAGGAAAATGTAATGGTCATGATTTGGTAGAGCAAATACAGAACAAATATAGAGAATGGGCATGTCTGTGATAACTTAATGACAAAGATAGGTAACCATGACAGCAGGGGCCTTGGCTACTTTATAAGGTTAGCATCGTTTTGTTGACTTGAAATCAAAGACCTAAGGAAAACCTCTCAAATGAATAAAATCAGGAGACAGATGCCAGCGCTCCAAATCAAATACTCTGGCCAACATGTGTTAGAAATAGACTAGTTTTCTGAAACAAGAGAATGAAAGCATTATAAATTCTTCACTAAGAGATTAATAATTAAATTCTCAGTAATCCACACTGTCATTCCATAGATGCTGTCCTTGAAATTTGAGGACCTGAATGGCACATTTTCACATCGAGACCCTATTTTCATGTGAAAACGTGGGCCCCACCATTTAAAAGACCTGTAAGAGCAGCGGCCGTTCCTAATAATATGCAGGTGTTTATTAGTACAAGAAATTGAACCAAATGTTCAGAGAAAAGGCTGAAGATATGATGAATTGTGCTTGCAGTAAACAATGCTGCAAACCCTCACATGACCTGGTCACCTGCATATTTATTGCTTGGGAGGATGGCAATATTGACAACACATGTCTTTTTTTAGCTTCCCAAGATCCCCCCAAATTTCTTTAAACATGCTAATCATTAGGAAGAACAGTATTAGTGACCTTTAGCTGACCTAATCAATGGTTAGAGCTTTTATGCCCAAGTTCACTGCTGGGGTTGTTGAGAGAGTCTGTCTTCTGACATTAACACAGAAGACACTTCAGAAATACTTTATGCCCCACATCCTCCTCCCAACCACCTCCACATCATGTTCACCTGGAATTTTAGTTAAGTCCAGAGCAGCTGAGGTCCTAGTTTTAAAGAAGTTATTCCAAGCCTTAGGTTAACTAACTCTCTTATAGAAGACTTGGATCTCTTTTGCTATGACCTACAGGTGTGCTTACCTCAGTCACCCCTAGATGCCCAGGCATTGCAGGTCCTTTCATGCCAGGTCCATCGAGCCTCAGTCTCTTATGCCCAAATGCTCTGGGCATGGCTTAATTTTATCCAATTTCCCACCCTTTTCTGGACTTCCCACTGTGTGCTAAGTATCTCAAGCTTTACCCTAAGCTCGATTGCCAATGTCCTTAACCTCTTACCCAAACATTTCTTTCACCTACTTGATTGAGCTGAAATCAGACTATTTTCTCAGGATCCTTTTTCTTGGGCAATCCTCTCAAGTGGGAGCAGTTTTCTATTCTCCCAAATCCCATGTTCTGAAAATAAACTAAATGTCCTTCTCATTTCATTGCTACCCTAGGCAGTTGCTCCTCTTTCTTCACGAGAAATCTCAATTGATCTTATTTTCCCTTCCCTCCTCCTATGTTCTTCTGTTTAAAATAAGATGAAAATTGAGAGGAACACTATATTTACTGAAAAAGCATTCACTTTTCCTCTGTAAGAGATGCTGAACTCTAGGGAACAAACTGAGGGTTGCTGGAGGAGAGGTGGGTTGGGCGAAGGGTAATTGCGGGATGAGCATGAAGGAGGCACTTGGTGTAAGGAGCATTGGGGGTTATATACAACTGATGAATCACTAAATTCCACTTCAAAACTAATTTTCAAAATCTCAATTTATTTTTAAAGCATGTGGCTTTAGATGATGCCACCCACTGCCTTTCCTTCCTGCAACCTTCATTCTACCTCCTGGTACGTTCCCCTCTGTCACTGAAGATCTTAAAATCATCCACCTTTCATCATTCTTGGAAGCTTCAACACCCATGCACAAAGTCCATGCACCTGTTATCTCCCACTGGCCTACTTATTTCTAATGACGGTGACTACCACCCCTCAGTTTCTAGCCACTCTGTGGTCACAGCTATCACCAATAACCTCACTAAAAAAAACAAAAAACAAACAAACAAACAACAGCAGCAACAAAAAAACCCTCACTTTCAGTCATTCTATTGCCTAACCATAAGCTCTATTTCCCCAGTTCTCTTAGCTCAAAGATATTTTTCATTATTCCTAGTCAATTGTTCTAACCATTTCTTTTTAAAATTAATTGGCATCTCCTTTATCTCAGCTTGAATTTCATGGTCTAATTATATTCCCTTGCATCTACTGTCAGCAACCCTGATCCTGTCTTTCTCTATTGCACTCACCTGGCAAAACTACACTTACGGTTAAACCTAACACTCTACCTTCTCCATACCTCCAAGCAATTTGAATGTGGCTAGAGAAAAACTCATAAATCACCCATTGCACTGATGAATATCACTTTAAATTTAGGAACCCCATCTCAAAGAAGCTCTTAGCACTAGACCACAGTCCCTTTGGAGTTCTGCTTCCCAAGGTCACCGTTTATACTTTCTCTTTCCTCGAGCCTTCCTCCCTCTTTGTTACTATAAATGGATTTTTAGGTTTCTGATTTCACTTGAGAAGGACTACCTCATCTCCCATCTACTAAACCTGTTGCTGGATCTGAGATTTGATTTTATCCTAATTACAAGCTCATAACTTAGTGTGTTAATTCTTCATGGATGCTGGCAGAAGACATGGGATTTTTGAGTCACAAAAAATGGCCCACACAGCCAGCAGCATGAGCATCAGATTGACCTCAATTGCCCTTGCATCCATGCCCCACAGAGTTGACATTATACATCAGGGCCAGATGAGGACTCCATAGGAACAACCAAAGAATACTGAGTTGGGGAATTCACTGTGTTCATAGCAAGCAGTCTGAAACCTACTCTTTGTCTGAGAGGGAGACATGAATGACTTCACTACTCAAATTTGCTTGCTGCCATACCAACCCCGAGAAACGGCCTGGGTATGGAGCCATCAGGGCCTTGCATTCTTGGCATTCTTAGCAAGAGCCTACAAGGATGCACAAAGCCCCAAGATGGATTGTTTCTTCCAGCAAACCGTCCCATTGCTGTACACATTCCTGGAAAAACTTGAATTTTCTTATGAAATATGCCATTCCATTAGCCACCCTGATTAATCTGACTGTCAAAGGTTGGGACCAAGTCTGTTTTATTTGCCTCATATAGCATTTAATTAAGGATGCTGTCAGTGAGACTCTAAGAAATAGGCTGAGGTCAGCATGTAATACCGACTTCAACTTTACTCCCCAAGGTCCTGGGCTCAGCAATGGAATAAATGCCCAGGGTACCAGCAGGTCTTATTTCAGATAGCCAGGATATAGTCTAAAGCCAGTCTGTGACCTATGCAGGGGTGTTTAGACCCACTTGCTGATTCTTTAATGTCATTACTAATAATCCTAGGGACAAAAGATGAGTAAACCTCACCTTCAAAGGAAGGACATTCTTTCACATACAAATATATAATACAAAGGAACATACTTCACTCTAGTTTGGAATTTGTTGTTGAACTTGATTTAGATCATGGATAGGTTGGCTTGGTTAATGTGGTACGTGGGGCAGGGTCACTGAGTAGTTGCAGCCTTGGTTTCTGTGTGTGGCAACCCAAGGCTTCTTGGGCATCAGGAGAAGCACGTAAGTGTGTATCATTAGGATGGAAACAAGATTATAGGGGTCCATCTATTGTACGCATACAAGATTGAAAAGAGGACAGGTTCTGAAACTGCCACTGGAGGTGTCAGGCATGTGTAGTTTAGAATCTATATGTAGGAAGACCCATTAATGAGTTAAATTGCCAGCTGCAGATACTGCCAGATTCAGTTAGACCATGAAATTTCTTGTCAGTCTGCAATGCTGAGTCTAGGAGACAAGAAGCATGTGAATTGCTCCCTTCGCCTGAAACACCTGAGGTCTTAAGTGTCTGTCCTCTGGTGCTAGAATTGTCATTCTCCTTCAGTGGCCATGAAACTTGTATCCCAGCCCGGTTATAGTCCAGTTAAAGTAAACTATAACTTTACTTTTCTCCAGCCATCTGTTTGAACCAATACCTCTCAACGAGAGGAGTCAGATATAAGTAGGAAAAATCTAATTAAAAAAAATTTCTAGTAATCTCATTATATTTTTCCAACTTGGTCCATGTGAGTCATTGTAAGTAGAACTGGTGAGCAGTATTTTTGACCAAGTGGTCTTTTTCTTAATGAGCTAGGACCATGTTAATTCAGTAAAAGAATCCAGATAGCTGAATCAGAGTTAAGTTTGAATCCTTAGTCTCTCCTTTAGGTGGGCTGCCGGGCAGAATGTATACAAGCCAAGCTGGCCTGGCATTGTCATAAGGGGAAAGAAAGAAACTTCAGGCTCATTAACAGTAAGGGCAGAATTGTGAATTTTCAAAATAATCTGTACGACCTTTCTCTCTGAAACTTTCATCTTGATCATTACCCAGGAAATGGTCAACACAAGTAAATATTTCCTGGTGATGGTGATTTTTTGTGCCCTAACTGCCTCAATAAGGCGATTTTTTGTGCCCTAACTGCCTCAGAAAGAGGTGAAAGAGATAGAGTAAAAAATCTTTTGGGATTGTGGCGCCAAGGTGGCTCAGTGGGTTAGGCATCAGACTCTTGATGTCAGCTCAGGTCATGATCTTGGGGTCATAAGACCAATATCCCACAGGCTCTGTGCTCAGGGCAGAGTCTGCTTGTTCTTCTCCCTCTGCTCCTTCTCTCTTTCTCTTTCTCTCAAATAAAGAAATAAATAAGATCTTTAAAAAAAAATCTTTTGGAGCTGAGTTTTCAGAAGTCTACCCTGCATCCCTCAAAGTTCCTTGCTGTAAAAAGCCACCCTGAACATTGGTCCAGGTAAAGAATGCTTAGGGTTTTGCGTTCTCTGCACACCCAGCAGCAATTTGCAGGGATGCTGAGTGCTCTGGGCAGATTGACTCTCTGTCGTGTGCCCATTTACCTGTTTTCCATTACTCCCCACCTCCCAATATCTGCCCATATCTGGGCTACCTTCCCATCTCACTCAACGCTGTCTACTTATGCATTGGATCCTCAATGACTCAAGGGCTTTCCTTTACCAGTGATTCCTTCTAAATCTTACATCATTGATTTCTACTCTATTATAAATCACTTTCACCAAATTGGTTATCTCTCATCTAAAGAAAAATAGTCTCTAGAATGCATTTCCAGGTATCATCCCTCTTCTCTATGCTAGCCTTCTCCAGGGAGATGTCTGTTCTAACTCTTCTTTCTCATTCTCTTAACCCTCTCTGGTCAAACTGTCCCCATAGCTTCAGTGAAAACTTTGTCAACAATTTCCATTTTGCCAATTCAAAGCTTAACTTTTGTCTCGCATCTTACTTGACCTCTCAGTACCATTTTACAGGCACTCTCCCCCATCTTCTGGATACAATTTATTTAACATCTGTCTCCTTTAGCTTTTTCCCTCAGAAAATGAAAATGATTTTCAAACATAATGTACCCCAAATGAAACCTTTTTTATTTTCTTCCTTTATGCATTCCAAAACAAGAAAATCAAGCTAAAGCAAACAAGCAATAACAAAACTAACAACCACAACATAGATAATAACAAAAATACTTTTTCTTCCCCATTTTGATAATATCAACAACATTCACCCAGTTTGGCCGAAAATCTAAGAAGTCCTATTTGATTTCTCTCTTTCCTTAACTTCACATTCAATTCGTCTTTATAGGCTTTAAGTTTTATAGGCTTTTCCAAGATGTATCCCAAGCATACCATCCTTTCCCACCTCTCCCATTTCTACTTTAGAGCAACCCATTATCATCTCTTACCTTGACTAATGGAATAGCTATCTAGCCTTTTTGGATGTTTCTATTCTTGACTTACTAAATTTATTTTCCATGCAGCTGTTGAAGTAACCTTTAATGTACAAAAGATCATATAAGTCTTCATTCAAACAATCCAATGGCTCCCATTATACTGAGTAAAACCCATATTCCCTGACATGTTCCATAAACAGGGGTTTAATTCTATAAACAGGGGCATAGTCTCACCTTAGCCTTCCTCTCCAAACTCACCCCCTGACTTCTCACTCTATTTTCTTGAACTAGACTGGATCTTCAGAGTTACTTGATTAGGCCAAACTTAGTCCTGAATTGGTGGCTTTGCATTTATTTTTCTCTGTTTTTGGTAGATTCCATGTCCCCAAGATGTTTCATTTACGCTTTTAGATCTTTGTTCAAATGCCACTTCTCCAGAGAAGTCTTTCTGGACTTCACTAAATAAGATGACCCCACTCACAGTCCGACATATACATACACATACTCTATTTCCTTACCTGCATTAATTTCTTCATATTATTTATTACTACATGATCAATGCACAGATGTTTGTGTGAATGCACACACACGTACACACATATACACACTTCTGTTTATATTTTAGCTCCCCCCTCCCAGCCCTTACTAGAATTGTCCACCATGAAAGAGGCTTTGAATATCTTGCTGATTATATAGCTCCAGGATCCAGCACAAGGCCTGGTCCATAACAGGAGGCCCAATAAATATTTGTTGAATATAAAAGCTAAAACAATTCAATGGAAGCTTCAGTCAAATCTCAGAACTCTCAGAGGCAAATATTGATCATCAGTCAACATAACGGGTAAAATTTTGCCCTCAGCAGCTAAAAACAGTAATGAATCCTAGGAAGATTATTTCATTCTCCTAAACCAAATAAAATTAGTTGAGGTTCAGAATTCTTGCCCCAATTATGGTCTCTGCCAATTTTGATAAATTAAGTTTTCCATGCCAGCTGACACATCATAATTTGAAAAATGTGTTCTGTATATTTCTGATTGACCTTCAATTTTTAGGAGCATCTGATATCCTTACATTTCTCAGTTTCAACTTTCTTCTTGTCAATAATGTAAAGATTTGCAAAAACAAAACAAAAACAAAACAAAAAAAAAGCTCAATGCTATTATAAAAAGGCTTGTATTTTTGTGAGAAATCCTTTTACTAAAAATGAAATCTTTTAATATTTGATTGAACTCTTTTTTATAATTTCATGATCTCTCTTTTTAATGGATCAGGCCAACTCTGTATAAGTTAATGGGAATGTGATTAGAAACGCTTCATAGCTTAAAACAAGGTTGTCCTGTGTGTGCCTAGTGTTTCTCTTTGATATTGTCTTTGAGTCAAATGAGTATTTTTGTCCTTTGGTTTGCGACAAAAGTAACTTTACCAGTTTGATGTTGTCATATATCCACTCTTGTTGAGCTGGATTCTCAAGGCAGGTGCACAAGGTTTTTTTTTGACATATCACAATGTCTTTGAATTGTTTTTTCCACTTTGAGTTCCCTGGTTTATCTCCCATAATAAAAGGATAAGATAAGGTTGAATGTGGGTAGGCCCTTTGAGGCACAGATGAAACTTTTGGTATTTTCCAAGTATCACACAATGACGCAGATGCTAGCCAATCACTGAAGATTTTAAAAGTCCAACCAAGCAAAACAGTCTGCTCTTTACAAGAAGTTGATTTTTATTTAAATTGGGCTCACAGTTTAGATCATTAGGTTATTTTTTTAATTTTTCCAGGTACTAATTAGATCACTGTTTTATAGGTAGAGATTAGCCTGATTTACTCCCATCTCTCTTCCTGCTTAATCTCTCTCTCTCTCTCTTCATTCTTGCTCACATCTCTGTCTCCCTCTCAGTTATAATGGTTTTTAAAAAATTCAGTAAAATTTTATATGTAGGGTTCCTCAATCCAAAACTCTGTCAAAACTGCTTGACCAAAGTGGATGCAACTTTTGATGCATCTGAGACAAACTTTTGTAAACATCAGGCATGTTTTTAGCTTCTCTGATGGTCGTCTGACCCCACAATGGAAGGTCTGAATGAAACATTTCATAAATATCACAGATACTCAACCAGTTAAAAGCTGTGGGTTTTGTTTTTTCTTTCTTCAATGGGTTTTCTTTAAAAATATCTCTCTTAAAATTGTGATATATCTTCTCCTGAAAACTGCAGTAATTCAGATATAGTGATTTCACTGCCTTCTTTTTTTTTTTTTTTTACTTTTGTCTCTTGTAATCAACTTATCGAAGTATAACACACAAGCAGAAAAGTGTACACTGTACAGTCATAGCTCAATAAATTTTTTAGCTACTTTCCTCTGAAGGAGGCAATTAGAACCTGTGTAGGCAATAACAGAGGCAAAATTCCACTCAAGGAAAGGAATGACTTTCAAATGACTAAAGCTATCTACACATGGGACAAGCAGCCTTGTGAAGAAACAAGGTTCTACATGATTGGAATTATTTTTCATGGGTAGGAAAGATGAGGTCCTACACTAAGTGATAGGTTGGACTAGACAACTTCTTTGACTCTTTTCAACTCTAAGAATATATGTAAAAACAAACTGAAGAAAAATGTGTCCTAGAGGTAGCATCAAGGCAGTTGTATGCATAAAGTTCTATTTTCTAATATCAGTGAAAATGATATTTAGAAGATCCTTAAAACTAACTTAAGTCCATTCAGTAGGTACATTAAAAGAGCAGTGGGATGGGTTTTGTTCTCCATATTCATAGAATATTTTATTTTAATTTAATAATAGCATCACTGAAGTCTGGGCTCAAAGTTTGGAATAAGTTTCTTAAGATAAAAGATGTATATCTAATCCTGTTATTTGGGTGAATTTTGACCAATAGTGAAATTTGTAATCTCCTCTTATTAAAGCTAACATAATTTTATTTAACTCCAAGATGTTACTTAGGTGATGACTATAAAACTTTTTCATAGCTGTGCATCCCAAATTCAACAGCAGAATTAAGATTTCATTTTTGTGTACTTTTTCCTGATGAGAACATTTGTTTTCTTAATATTCTTCTGTATGTTGACTATTTTGTGACTTAAATGTTTTAATATGCTATTTTGTTTTAATGATTTAACCAATAGGAAAAGGGGGAAATAAAGATTAAAAATTGTCTAATTTTCTCCTTAACACCTGGGTTCTGCAGAGTCCAAGGTGATTAAATTGAAGGCAGCATTGCTTTGGAGTTACCTATTAAACAATATTCTGGAACAGTATCAAAAGTTTTGGCAAAGAAGAACCATTTTTTGGATGAGAGGTTAAACAAAGGCCCAGGCCTCAAATTTATCTATGTCTCTGAGTGAGTTTTAACACCATTGACCTGGCCAAACTCCAATACCATTCATTATATCTTGGCTGTCTCAATCGACCTTGAAATTTTAATAAGGCCCTATATTTCTTGTCTTAACCCACTTTCATAATATCGCTTGGAGCAGCCATCCAGCTGTGGTTTTTCACTTTAGTAGCTAGATTTATCTAGCAGTTAAGGGCATCCCTGTATCTCTTATTCCCCCACAGAAGCAGGAAGAAGCACAGTGAATTTGTTCCAGTGAAAAGATTTGACCAGCTTAGACAAATACGTAAGAAAACCCATGTAGGATAATCCAATTTCTCATACTGCATTCATTAGGAAAAGTGATAGAAGCAGACACCCAACTGAGCACTTAACTACAACCATAGTTAAATTCTGCAAAGCCCCAAAAGGTAAAATGTTACAAGAAATTAAAACACCGGGAAGCTTTACACCAAGATACATTCCAGATCATCTGAAGCCTTTTGCCTTTGAATTCTCACAGTTGGCTCTTGGGCGCTTTGATCCATCCTGTCTGAACACATCACCATGCCAAGTTACACAAAGCAGCCCAGCAGGACTGACAAGGCCCAGGAGCCAGTGCAAGTGTGTGTCTGGCGCATCTCTTCTAGTTGAACTGTCCTCATTGGTGAGGATTTTTTGCATGCAAATCATGCACCCAAAAGCAGTAGGAAAAGGGAAGAGATTCCTCGGTTCCTCCCGCTTCTAGGGAAGGATATATTTCCTTTTATGACCCCACTATCTTATCAGACCACCATTCCCATTTGAATTATTACACTTAGATCCTGAAAGATCATTAATAATATCAGCTTTATGAGTCTTCATCTAAACAATACCTCACTAAGACCTTTCATCAATTTCCATTTAGTGGGTTCCTCATTCTGGTTTTCTCTCATTCTGCCCCTTTTCCTATTTTAGCCTACCTAAGCAATATGTAGTAGAGAAGTTAGAGAATTTTTCAGTGATTTTAAGGAATAGATTGTAATGGAGAAATAAGAGGGGCTTAGAATATGACTATACTTGAGTCACTCAGATTGTCTGCATAATCCCCATTTGCTCCATATTTCATAGGCAGGCATAGATGGCAAAAAGCATGCTGAGAAAGTAAATACAGTATTCTTTCAGTTGCACAGAATAAGTACAGCTAACCCTTCTACAGGTCAGCCCCACATGCCGTCGAAAACCTGCATAAAACTTTTAACCCCCTCACCTACAAAACTTAACTCTTAAATAACCTACTCTTGACTAGAAGTCTTACCTATAACATAAATAGTTGATTAACATGTATTTTATGTCATATGTATTACACACTGTGTTCTTAGAATAAAGTAAGCTAGAGAAAAGACAATGTTATTAAGGAAATCACAAAGAAAAAAATACATTTACAATGCTGTGCTGTATTTATCGAAAAACATCTTGTAAATGGACCTGCACGGTTCAAACCCATGTTGTTTAAGGGTCAACAGTAATGACTGTCTTTAGGGTCTTTAGGGCCTTATAGTACTTAGGGCCTTTATAGGTTTTATGTATAGAGAATTTAGGCATAAATTTAATTTGTATTTGTGCAACTAAAAGGGCCTCCCCAATGAACCTACTTATGTTTTGTTCTTTGTAGTAAAGTCTCTAGCTGTAATGTATAAAATTGATTTGGTCAAATCAAGAACCCACAGAAAATGATTAAAGACCCAAGAGGTGATGCATACAGCCTCTAATTTGTCAGATGACAGTACAACTCATGGCAATAGGAATAATGAGCATTGTTCCTGTTCTAAATTAATATAAAAACTTTCCACAGCCTCTTAATGCACAGGAAACATTTTAGAAATTTACAGACAGATTGGCAAAGTCAAGTACATACCAACCAGTGAGACAATTGGATTGCTCAAAAATGTTTTGCACTCTTTAATGTGAGGGAGCCAAATAATTTATGGGCTTTGGGGAGTAAACTCTTCTCTGCAGAAATGTTTGATGCTTTCCAAACGGCCTCTCCTCCTTTATGCCATAAGAGATTTGACTTAGTAGGTCATGTTCAAATACAGACAGTGTGCCTAGCACTGGGTTGGGCATTCCTTATTGAGCAAAATGTAGTGAAACTGTGATGGTGGTTGAAAGCGTGGGCTGTGGAGCCAGACTTCCTTGGTGTGAAGGCAGATTAGGCTCTCTGTCCTTCTATTTCCTCACTTAAAAAATACAGATAATAATAGTAACCCAATTTACAGAGCAGTTGTAAGGAATAAATGATAATAATAAATACAAAAAGTGGAGAACAGCCGCTGGTGCACAGAAAGCCTAATAAGTATTTTCCATCATGACATAAAGTCTTACTTCTTTTAATGACAGACATTTCAAATTTGTTAATTCATTCAATATTTTATGCATTTGTTAGTATAAGAAAGTAAATCTCTGATCATTGATACTATAATGATCATTCTAAGAAGATAAAATATTTTCTAAAGAACCATCTGTGTATAAAGGCAACCTGTTTTCAGTATCAGATGAACCCGTTTCTTAATTGTATTCAGCCAAAGCTATAAAGTAGGAAATATGCCAAAACAAAAATTGTTATTAAAATAAAATCACATGTGGGGGTGCCTGGGTGGCTCAGTCGTTTAAGCATCTGCCTTCAGCTCAGGTCATGGTCCTGGGGTCCTGGGACCCAGCCCCCCATTGGGCTCCCTGCTCAGTGGGGAGCCTGCTTCTCCCTCTCCCACTGCCATTCCCCCATTCATGCTCTCTGTCTCTTTGTGTCAAATAAATAAATAAAATCTCTGAAAAAATAATAAATAAAAAAATGTGTATGTTTCTGAATGTAACAACCATTCTGATCACGTACTCAACAATTTATTAAGAGGAGACTTTGTGCCAGTCACCCTGAAAATACTGAACCGACAATAATCTCTGCCATCATGTAGCTTCTCTTCCAGGGAAGGAGAAAGAGAATAAAAGTGCACTTACTAGAACTCATTTTCAGGGTGTATTTTGTTGCTCTTTTAAACCTTGCTGACCTGTCAAAATGCAGGCCTGTTCCAAATCCACCATTCTACAGGAGTTAGATTAAAGTTCTTCTGTAAGAGAAAGAGAAAATTGTTAACTGCCCTCAAAAAATCTTCTAGGATAAGGTTATCTGTCTGCCATTTTTGCTGCAGAATTCTGGAGCTCTGTTCCAGACTCTTTCAAGGACTTGAATGGGCTCACGGTCACAGTTGGAGAATTCTGCTCTCTCCTATGCTCTTCTCCACTCCTCCTTGCTATCCTTCTCTCCCCCAGTCCACACACACATCCTTGCCTTGTGGGGTTGTTAGGGCCCCCCCAAAATGGGTCCGTGATTAAAGAAGTGAGACTGATATAAAGTGAAGGTCAAGCAAAGCTTTATTCCACGCCAGGCATCAAGAATCAGACCGAACGTTCAGGGACGCACCTCTTCCAAGAGAGGGTGACCTTTTTCTGTTTCACAGACTAGTTTTTAAGGGCAAAGGCCACGCACAGGCAGCCAATGAAACTGTAACACACAGAGAAAGCTGCACAGTCATGCTAGGTGACCCATTGAATTACAATTTACCCTAGTAGACATTTGAACCAGCCTATCACCTTAGTCAGAATTGGCGCTCAAAAGGTGTCCAAAGGGCGGGGCCCATGCTCCTTGGTAACCAGGGAGACAGTATGCAGCCCCCCCACTGATCGGATGTCTCTACCTGGCCTGACCCACCCTTGTATTTGAGCTTTGATACCTGGGGCTGGTTTCCAGGACTTGTTTTTAAGTAAGTCCCCTGGGGGAAGGGGAGCAGGGACAGTTTAAGGGTTAAACAACAAGGTTATTGTTTAACCTTAATGGAAGCCTCTTGCTAAATAAGTCCTTACAGGGTAAACAGGTCTTCTTTTAGTCAACGCATATTTACATTGCCATAGCGTGTCCGTAATATGGACCCCTACTGAAATTGTCGATGTTTGGGAAAGCTGAAAAATGAGGATCATACTAACAATTCTTACCTCAGAATTTTCTAAGCTTCATCTCGGTGTGGTCCAGATATATCTGGAAAGGCTTACCCTCTCTTTCTGCCTCTTGCAAATACCTCTACATGGCTAGGAATATGCATGCTAACAAGGCTGAATTAAGGAGCTGGTGTATACAGAAATTCCCCACTTTTTCAAATATAACTGCTACCGAAGTCACTCTTTGGTAAATTGTCCTATGTTCCTTTTACAAAGACCCATTTTAGAAATTTTAGAGTTCCAAGCTGAAAGAAATCTCTTTTGACAACGTGATATGCTGCCGCCTTCTATTGGACCAGGTGGTTCCTACACACTCATGATACTTCCTTTTTTTGTGTCGGCTGCCATGAGGCTCAGGGGTCATTTTCTCTTCAATATCAATAAGTGTTCCAAGCTGCAGTTTTCTGGGACACTTATTCTCCTCTTTACACATTTTCATGCTATTAAAATGACCTGTGCGGTTTTTTGTTTTACTGACGACCCGTTGAGTTGAAACGATGGCTTTTCGTGTCAGCTAGCAAAAGCCCATGTCCTTTTGCAAATGGAAAGCGAAAATACAAGCAAATAAACAATTCTGAACAATGGCTATTAAACCTTAAAACCAGCAAAAATTCATAAGAGCTTTTTCAACGGGTTCAAACAAGCTAAAGGCGGAAGTCACAAACTGAGGGCCTTGGGCCAGATTTTCACTTTGGATGAGGTTTATTTATGTATTTATTTGTTGATTTATTTCTTTGTTTGTTTGTTTTCTAGCAGACCCAATCATTTTAAAAGAAAATCAAGTTATTAGCATTTAAAAGTTAGAAGATTCCAGATACAAAACTGGATTTCTGAACTTCCCTTAAATGGTTTTAACGGCTTACAGTAATAACATTCTCTCTGTGCCAGATGCTGGGCTCATATTTAATCTTCTAAAAAGTCCTCTGAAGTGCTACCCATATTACTGTCATTTCACAAATGAGGAAATTAAGGCATAGAGAGATTCTTAACTTATTTTCCAAAATGGCATAGGTGGCAAATAGCACAGCTGGGACCTGAATGATCTGCACCCCCCCCCCCACATGGCCTCTCCCACCCCGGGCTCCAGACCCTCCCAGACAGATCTTGCTGTTCCCTGAAATCCAGAGGCCTGGACCCACATTCCCACTTGACCACCTAGCATCAGTAGCCGGAAGTGAAAACACTCTTCAGGTGATCCCCTGCTGTTTGTAGACATTTCAGGTTCTGACCCTGGCCTTAATTCTCACCAAGTTTAGAGCCTATAGGCTGGGGAAGGGAGCTGCATTTTGAATGTTTTCTGCATTCATAGGTGAAGCCTTTGCTTGAGGTTAATTAACATTCATGAGTCCCACAGGCCTTGAGAGTTCCTGCGAAGTCCTCAACACTGACGCTAAAATGGGCAAATGAGAACAGAAATACATCTCCCTGTCGCACAGCACATAAAAGCCGTTTTACCTCAATTATTCCCCAAAGCATTTCGCGCGTAATTGTTTCCCATTTATGGATAATAAGGACATGAATGACCACATTTGCATATTTATGTTGCTCGTTTGCCCTGTATGCAGTAGTCACTGTTTTAGAAGGATTTGTGTACCACCTGTTCTCTGTCAGTTATCTCTTCTCTGTGGTAAAGATTCGTGAAGAGAAAAAAAGTGAAAGTAAAACTAATCTCCTTCATTAAAGGTGGAGAGACTTTTAATAAAATGGGACTTGCTCTGCACTTCAGAGGATAAGCAGAAACCTTTGAAGGATTTTCTGTCTGAGGAGTTTCCAGGGAGGAAAGGATATGATTTAGTCAGCGAGTCAGCTAAGCTCATTAATTCAGGTAACTTGTTTCTAAAAAGGGAATTTTCCTCTGAAATGCTGCTATTGGAGACCTTTTTTTCCCCTCTATATCACAACTTCTAGCCCCTGAGAGAAACCACTCTTGTTAATTAGCTGAATTAGTTGTACAGTTGTACATTATCATTTGTTGAAATTGTGTTCCTGATTCCCACATTGTAATTTAAATAAAAAAGCAATTGAGAATTGCTTTTCCCAAAATGTTTTTTTTTAATGCAAATAGATAAAGGAGGCATTTCCTGAAACTGCTCCTTGTTATTCTCTTTGATATTCTATCAGAAAAGGCTATGTCTGTAATGTAGGACAGAAAATTATGAAATAGGAAGTAAGTTTTTGGATTTCTCTCCTTTCTTTAGTTTTTTTTCCTCGTATCTTCCCAAATCTTCATGGTGCTAAGTTCAACAGGTTATTTATAATAGTAATAGGAATAACATATGATACTGTAAGATACTATAATAATATGTATTCTATACATATTAGTATTGATAGAATATGTAAATATTAATACAGGTATTATACTAATTGTAATATTAATTATATAGTATTAATTATCAATTGTATCCTAACTAAATATACCATTGTTATCATTAGTTTTATTATTCTATTATAATTTTAGACAACTTTTAATTCTCTTGTATTGACTGCAGGTGGTCAAAGGGCACAAACTTTCGGTTACAAGAGGAATGGGGTCCGAGTATCACATGTAGGGCATAGTGACTGCAGTTAACAATAATGTATCGAATACTTGAAGACTAAGAGAGTAGATATTAAAAGTTCTAAAAAAAAAAATCATTCTTACACAAAAGTAAATATGCCAGGTGCTGGATGTGTTAGCTGACCTTCCTGTGGTGATTGTTTCACAGTACATTCACGTATCAAATCATCACGTTGTACACAAGCTTATACCAAGTTTTATGTCCTTTATATCTCAGTAACGCTGGAAAAAAGAAAGAAAATAAGCTAATTAAAATATTTAAGACTCCTTTTTCTTTTCTCTCATGAAAAAGACAATCCAGAAGAATCTCCCCTTGATTCTCAGTGATCAATTAATTGTCTTTCTAGATAGATATTTCCTGTTAAAACTATCACTTTCTAGCCCAAGGCCTTTAAGAATATTTTGTCATAGGATTTTATAATAAGGTTATACAAACATAGCCACTTATCCATTGCAGATTCATATATTTTAGAGCAAAATTTAAAAAAAAAAAAGTCCTAGGAATTATTGAAATGCTTTCCCAAGAAACTATTTCCCCAGGCAAGAGCTGAAGGCAGAAACAGTCCTGTGGTAGACAGCACAAGGGATTACATGCCAATTACAATTAGAAGAAGCAAGAGAATTCACGTAGAGACCAGAAAGACAATTCCTTTTATGGCCTATTAGAAACATCCCAATCTCTCTCAATAGTAGTATTCATCAAACAGCTAACATTCCAAAATTCCCTTAAGAGGTTGTTGGAGTGAAAAGAAATTTGTTTTTAGTGTGGTATCCTCAGGAAAGAAGCCTTATAAGATCATTTTCCTTGTTGGCCTGTCCACCTCCTATAATAACTATTGATCCCATAGGCTAATTTCACCCAACTTTGATAGAGGGGCAAAGGGTCTACGACTGGACAGAGTCTCATAAATTTCTTGTAGTTTCTTCTGATCCCTTCAGAAGAGTTGTTTAATGATATCATTTTGAAGAGAATAAAAAAAGCAAACCAAGTTTCTGCTGTGAAGTTGTCACTGTAATGGAAGATGATTACATCAGAAGAAGTTCAAATGGAAAAGAATGTTTGTAGTTGCCTTGTAGTTTCCTGCTAACAAGCAAAGTGAGCATCATATGTAACTCCACAGACTAGCAGGCATCTTTGCTTCTGATCATTGCATCCTGAAACTTTATAATAAATTCCACTCTTGGGTTTTGTGCATCTGAGTGGCTGACTTCTTGTTTATGACAGTTGAACTTAACTAGTTCCCAGAAGTGTGTAGCCATAATGGAAGAGGTTTCTAAGAAGTGCTGGTGTGTGAGACTGTGGATGGCACAAACAAAAATTAAAGAAAGTGTCAGGAAGGAAGCCGCTGACCTTCCCACAATAATATATACTAATGTGACAAGTCAAGTTCAAGTCTGGGATAGAGTAGTATCTGAGAGGGCTCAGGAGTGTTCAGGGAACTTCTTATAGAGTTTGCAGCTGAAATTTGGGAGTCCCAGGGCAAAGGCACAATTTATTATGAGGAATGTATTCACAAAGTAAGGGATGAGCCACAGGGCGGGCTTCCAAGTCTGGTACAGGATACAGCCTCATGTGGTGCCCAAATCCCACAGAGTAAGGAACTCAAGAATCCTGCTAGCACCTCATCATATTCAATTAGAGGTACCAGGATGGTGTGGCTAACACCTGAGGGCCTTCCTCTACTCTTACTCTACACCTGTGGTTTTAATTTTTCTCTCTGATGACAAGGCAGGAAACCAAAAATACATGCATACAATTATATGTGTATAAATCTTAATATAAAGTTTAATATAAAATGTATTTTGGGATTTAATATTTCAATTTATATATTGTATGTGTATAATTTTCCCACTTGCATGTGAGGAAAATAGCACATAATATCTTGCTGTAGCTAAGACCTCAGAGATTGTATAGCTGGATGAGAAGTCCCACAGGTTAACAGGGTCCTAATAACAGACAGCTGGAATGAAGCTTGGGCTGGATAGGAAATGAAGCTATGAAGATGGTTCAAAAAATTTTCTTTCATAATTTCCATATTTCAACCCTTTCTACTTGAACTTGACACTCTAAGCAGTAAAAAAAAATGGGCTATATAGAAAAAACACAGAATTATTTGCTTAAGTACAGTGTAAAAAATACCAACTTGGGAGTTGGCCAGATTGGAAAGTGTATATTTAAATTTTTTTGAAACAATAGTCCAAAAGGCAGCAAATACATTCACACTGATATTTGGAATGTAAGCTTCTCTTAGGTATAATAATGATTTCTCCTGGTACTATTACTAGATATTCATTTCCCAAACTCTGTGAGTAATATTGCTGAATGCCAAGAAAAGACCCAAGGAAGGGAAGAAGGAAATGGGATGAATTGTTTCCATGAAACTACTGCTTCATAAAATGTGGAACAGCAGAGCTCCAAATCCTCACTTAAATGAATCAATATGGCCACATAGAGCTTGTAATAACATATAACTTCAAGAAATGCTATGGATCAGATATAGGATGTGCAACTGGATAGAAATTCGACAGATCTTCAGTGGACCAGGGAAGTTACCCTCACAAGGAAATTAAGTCCTATTGGAAATGAGAAAGTGCAACTGCATATTGTAAAAATTTTTTATTCTGGATCGGCCGTCACAGTAGCCAAGTAGGAAGTCAAATTACAAAAGCAGGTGGTCTTTAAATTTGACACCTGATGACCTAGGGTCCAGGGAGAAGGTGCTTCCTGGCTCCTATATATATATATGGATCATATATATGCTATGTAGTAGTATCCAAACATAAAGCAGTTAATTAACTCGAGTGTCTCTATTACAACATAAACACAATTAGGATTGTCTGTGAATCAATTTACAGTTTGCTCATAACATTCAAAATACAATTAAAAAATAGATAAAAATTTAAAAGTACATGAAAAAGAAGCACAGGAATGATCATAAGACAAAAAAAGTAGGATTGCCCTCTCAATGTTTTATTATCCTTTCTAGAAGTAGTCATGAGAATATAAACCAGTTTCTTTTTTTTTATTATTCTACTTTCAATTTATTCAAAATACACAGTTCTCTCTCAGTTAAAGGAGAAAATGATTACAATAAACCACTGTTTCATAAAAGCTAGGCTTGCTGCTGCTAAATGAACAGGATCCCACCTCTGCAGTGTGCTAGGTGGAGAATCCTCAGGAAAGAGCGGGGAGCCTAGCAACAGCCGAGCAAGAGGAGGAGTGGCTAGAGCTGCTCGGTAGCTAATATTTGCAGTTAAATTGCTGGACTGTTTTCAATTTTCCTTTGCAAATCTAGATGAATGTACCAGGTACTCTCAGCACTACTAATTGCTTAAAAAGAGTTCATTTTTTTCAAAGGATAAAAATTCATTATTTAAGAGGTGAAACCAGTGGGAAAAAATACTATTATTTTAAAAAAAGACCTTAGACCTTAAAAAAAGGTCTAAGGATTTAGGGATTTTAGTAATCAAGCTCTTACAAGAAAGTATTGCCCAAATAGTCCAGATCGTGTTTCACCCAATGGAATTTAAAATGTTTGGGTTATGACATATTATTCTAATCATAGCCCTTTATAAGCTCGACTTCCATTAGCAAGAATGGAATTTTTATGAAGATTAGGTCACATTGGTGTGTTTTTTCACTTTTTTTTTTTTCCAAACTACTTACCTTGACAAAATGTACTTTGGAAAACAGGATAAAAGGAGGTGACTATATAGCAATAAAAGGTGCTTCTGTTAAAATATTCTTCTTTTAAAATTACAATAAAGGTCTCAAGACCAATTTTAAAATCTCACTATATATAAATAGTGTTCATGCACCATTTTAAAAAATTTCCAACAAAACTTATGAAGTTTTGAGTGGTATTATATATATCTAATATCTACCTATTATAGGTAGCATAAAAGTACTAATTTTGTACCAGTTAAAAGAAATTATAATTATATACATTAATTTGTATAACTATAGATTATAATTTATTTTAGCCAGAAATCCTGATAACCTTAATCTTTAATTTGCTTTTTGCTATTTCCTTTCAAGGAGTCTTTCTTATTTCACTTGTATTGAAGTCAGTTTTAATGCAGGGTCATCATTCTGTTTGCTGATAGGATTAGCTGTCACTCTCTTATTTCTGTAGATCTGGTGATAAAAATTTTATTTATTTATTTATTTATTTATTTTTTATTATCGTCGATTAGCAGCATATAGTACATCACTAGTTTTTGATGTCCTGTTCAATGATTCATTAGTTGTGTATAACACCCAGTGCTCAGGTGATAACATTTTAATTCAGCAAGTTATCTAAACCACAGGATCCTTTTCTACCAGAGAACCTGTATTAGGCTGTGCTCAAATGAGACAGAGTATCTCCAAGTCAAAGCTCTCTGCATTTTATGCCTTCATTAGTTCTTAAGGCAACGAGAGAAATAAATAAATCTGACTTATTCTAGAATCAAAGAGCATCAGGTTTTTTTCAGTTACTTGATTAAATTTATTCTTAGTTATTTTATATATCTTAGATGTTATTATATATACAATTTCTTTCTTTATATAATTTTTTATTTTTTTTATTAACATATATTATTAGCCCCAGGGGTACAGGTCTGTGAATCGCCGGGTTTACACACTTCACAGCACTCATAATAGCACATACCTTCCCCAATGTCCATAACCCCACCACCCTCTCCCTAATGCCCTCCCCAACAACCCCCCAACCCTCACTTTGTTTTGTGAGATTTAGAGTCTCTGATGGTTTGTCTCCCTCCTGATCCCATCTTGTTTCATTGATTCTTTTCCTATCCCCCAGACCCCCCACGTTGCCTCTCAACTCCTCATATCAGGGAGATTATATGATCATTGTCTTTCTCAAAGAGGATTGTTTACATTATTTTGTTTTCATATCAGCCCTGACCTGTATGTATTATCAGCTTTGTAGAGAGATGAAAGGTTGGGCACTTAATGACATTAGAGTTTCCACAAAAATATAGAATTTGAAGAGCTATGAATGGATGTCTCCAGAGCATATACAGCAGAAAAACTATTTCAAAGAAATAACTATTGCTACTCCCTAAATGAAAATTATTTAATAACTTTGTTATATTCCAACATTATTCAGAGTGATAGTTGAGAAATAACTTTCTAAAAAAGGTTCGTCTGAACTTGAGTGAAGTACATTATACCTGAAACTATTGGAAACTCTGAAATTTTCTGTAAATGGAAACAAGAAACACATTAATTATAAGCCAGAAATATTTTCCCACCTTAGGTGCATGCCTTTGATGAGTTGCTTAGAGATTGTATAATATTCACTAGAGGGAACTGTAAAAGCTTTACCTCCTTTACCTCCTGTAAAGCCCCAAGTTGGAACATGAGAGAAATGCTGTATAAAAATAAGTTAGGTTGTGTTTCCACAAACAACCCCCTCCCCCACCTTTTTTAACCTTTGCAAATCCCCAGATCTTCCCTATGTTTGGATCCTTCTTCCTTACCTCCTTACCCCACCTACTTAACACACTCTGTTGACCTCAACTCTCCAGGCCACACACAGATACAGCACACACACACACACACATACACACACTCACATCTTGTGTGAATTTTCTCTCCTCCAACTGATGCCATATAACTACCTTGAGTGAAGCAGGATATTGCTGATGGTCCAAAGACTAGGTAAGACGGTCCTGTGTGCCTGCTTCCTCCTAGCTGGGAATGTAGAACTGAACAGGTGAGGAAACAGCATGGATGTTGTTTGCTTTTGTGTTCTAGTGCAGGGACCTGAAGGAGATGTTGTTTTTGAAATGCAGTCAACAACCCAAAAGGAGCTAGGCATATAAGGAAATTCTGGAAACAAAACCAAATCAGACAAAAATTGAGAGACAGCAAAAAGATTACTTCAAACAAACGGGGAAGGGCAAATTCTGAAGCTTAGAATGATAAACAATGAAGTTGTACCAGGTAAGATGGGTGATAAAATAGATAATATGGGACCAGGAGTTGGTGTGAGGAACATCTGTTTCTCCTACCCCCTTAGCCTATAAGCAGGACTTCTCAGTGATTGATCATTCAACATCATCAAGAAACTGTACATGTCGGGACGCCTGGGTGGCTCAGTTGGTTAAGCAGCTGCCTTCGGCTCAGGTCATGATCCCAGCGTCCTGGGATCGAGTCCCACATCGGCCTCCTTGCTCAGCAGGGAGCCTGCTTCTCCCTCTGCCTCTGCCTGCCATTCTGTCTGCCTGTGCTCACTCTCTCTCCCTCTCTCTCTCTGATAAATAAAAAATCTTAAAAAAAAAAAAAAAAGAAACTGTACATGTCTTTTTTCTTTTTTTTTTAATTTTAATTTTTTACTTAAATTCTAGTTAGTTGACATATATGGTAAAATTGGTTTCAGGTACAGAATTTAGTGATTCATCACTTAGATATAATACCCAGTGCTCATCACCACAAGTGCCCTCGTTAATACCCATCACCGATTTAACTCACCTCCCTCAACCCTGAGTTTGTTCTCTGTAGGTAAGAGTCTTTCATGGTTTGCTTCCCTCCCTTTTCCCCCCTTCTCCTATGTTCCTCTATTTTGTTTCTTAAATTCCGCATATGGTAAATACAAAATCATACGTCAATATGATCAAAATACGTCAAATACAAAATCAATAAGTCTTTCTCTGACTGACTTATTTAAGTTCGCATAATACAGTCTTGATATATCTAAACAGGTTTTTTGGAGTGTCTGGGTGGCTCAGTCTGTTAAGCTTCTGCCTTTGGCTTAAGTCATGATCCCAGTGTCTTGGGAATGAGCCCCCAGTGGGCTCCCCACTCAGCAGAGAGCCTGCTTCTCCCTCTCCCTCTCCTGCTCCCAGAGCTTATGGACTCTCTGTCAAATAAGGAAATTTTTTTTTCTTAAGTATTAAACAGGCTTTTTTAAAGCATGAAGTTAAGAACTTAGCCAGATCTTAGAAATTCTATGGCCTAAGAGCCAGATAGGTCTTGAGAAAATTTCAGAGACAACTATGTGTTTTCTGGGCTCATCCATTTCTGTAAGCGTCCCTGGCAGAGTTTGGTCAGAGAATTTCAAGAGATCAGTATCGTGATATACCTAGACAAACTGAACAAATGGTTACTATCCATGGAGAAAAAATTAATTGCCCTTTTCCATTTAAAGATGTACTGTGTAATTATATTATGCTAAGTACTAAGGAGTATCTAAAAAATAATGGGACTTTGCTTCTCCTCTCATAAAGACTGTATTCCAATTAAAAAGGTAAGGGTCATGTAAACATAATGCTAGCCATCAGTGAGGGTCATACGATATGCTACAAGAGAAGGATTCTAGGGACTGAAAGGTTAACTTATACAGGGGTAATCAGGGAGGACTTGTGATAAAGGAAGGAAATAATAAACTGTGTTGGGCACTCATTCCTAGAACATCACTTAAAAAATCTGCCTTTCTTAAGAATTGTCACTTAGAAAAGGGCTTTGGTTATATCTATAGTTTCTTCTCCTAAAGTCTCATTATCATTCAGTTCTTCTCTTTTTCCCAATCCCATGCTGTAAAGCAACAGCAGTAACAACAAAACCTTATCAGGGGTGTAGTTCTTCTGGACACTTTCCTTTCTTCTCTTCTTTCCAGTTTCCCTATTTTGGGTCTCTAGTGACGTCACAGCAGAGACCTAGCCTCACATTCAAGAAAGCTTTAAATTTAGATTTTTAGAGTTACCACCAAGAGTCTGCTATTGTTTGCATGGGTTGGTCTTGAACTATTAATTTAATTAATATAAACATTTAATTCATAATCCAGTTCTTGAACTCTGCTTTTATAATTCTTCATTTTATAATATAATGGGAATTACAGAAGTTAAAAGTAGCTCTAGTTTTTTCTAAAATGCAGAATTCTGGAAAGAACATCACTTCTTCCCTAACTATAAGACAGACAAATAAAATACAAAATCATAACTCCTCTTGGACTCAGATTGACAACCAAAGAGACTGAATTCAAAGGAGGGGCAGGTTAAGGAGAGTCACACATACTGGTTCAACTATGGCAGAACACGGGAGAAAGAGACACCAGTCATCTTGCACAACAGTAAAAAGAAATCAGTTCTATTTCTAAAAGCCAGGTGTAGGCTACTGTGACAACATAGACATGACACAATGGGAATTTGCACTCATTTGTAGTCCCTTTCCATAGTCTTTCAGTGGGAACTCCCTAGAAAGATTGCAGGAATCAGGGCTGCAGACCAGAGAGAACTGCTCCCTTGTGCAGGAAGTGATCAGCAACCACTGCAGAGAAGAAAAAAAAAAAACTCACCCCTTACTCAGATCCTTCTCTCATATGGAACAAAAATCTTAAGCCACTGGGGAAGGGACAGTAAACCTTGTCATTTTCAGAGCACAGGGAAGACCTATTGCTGCTGGGAGAAGAGTAGAAGAAAAGCTTCTTATCTTTTGGGAGAGACAGAAAAGATTCCTGTATTCAGTTTCTTAACACTCAGAACATTGGAAGCCTTCCGCCATTGGAAGAGAGATCAGAAATTTTCTCTTGTACAAGATTAGCTGCAGACACAGACTGATTTTGGCTGCCATGAGAAGGAGAGGGAGAAAGGAGTTGGGGTTAAAAATCCCCAACATGAAGACCTAAGCACATGAAGGCTACCTAACACTGAGGCTATGCTAACACAACAGAGAATACACCTGCCCCTTACCACCATCCTAGCAAGCATTTAAATACAAACAACAGTATACCACCAGAGGAGACAAGAATATACAGAGAAATGATCTCTGTGCTACAGACGTATGGGAACAACTAAAAGCTAAGACCCAAAGATGGTCTGGATGTTGGAGCTAGCAGATAGGATCTTTAAAATAACTATGATCAATATAAATTGATCAAATATGATCAATTAAAAAAAGAAGGAATTATACATACATAGATTGTTAATTTCAACAATGAGGTTAAAATTCCTCTAAGTGTCAAATATAACTGGATAAACTGCTTAGAAAATAGTGTCAGAAATGAAGAATTATTTTTACAACTTCAACTAAGGAAAAAACCAGTGAACTTGAAGATAAGTAAATAGACATTATCCAAACTGAACATGAAGAGAAAAAAAGTGAAAATTAAAAAAAATAAAAGTCAGTATATCCAAGAGCTCTGGGACATCAAACAGTTTAACATACCTATAATTGAAGTACCAGCAAGAGAGGAAATAAAACAAACAAAATATTCAAAGAGAAAGTAGCTTAGAATTCTCTAAAAGTAGTGGTAATGAAACACATCAAATCCCAAACTGAAGAATCTCAGAGAACCCTAAGAAGAAATACACACACACACACACACACACACACACACACACACTCCTGAATACTTCATATGAAACTACAGAAAACCAAAGATAAAGTCTAGTAGCCAAAGAAAAAAGATATATTACATACAGAGGAGCAAAGATAGGCATCTTAGCAGATATCAGGCATTGTGTCTAATATGTCTTTAAAATACTTTTTAAAAAGTCAACCCAGAGATTTCATGTCCCATCAAAATGCCTTTTAAAAATGAAAGCAAAATAGAGACTGTATTCAGACAAACAAAATCTGAGAGAATGCATTCCAGCAGTCTGTGATACTCTATTATGTGAAGTCTTCCAAGCAGAAAGAATAGAATACCAGAGAGAAATCCAGATCTATACAAGGAAATGAATATTTGAGAAATGGCATAAAAAAAGTAGACTCAACAAGGTAAGTATAAAAGGCACTTGGAAGACTGACTCTTTTCTAAGACCAAAATAATGCAAAGTTGTCCACTATCAACCATTTCAACCATATTGTATTGCCGGTGCTGGCCAGTACAGTATGATAAAACAAAGAAAAAACCCAGTTATACCATTTGGGAAAAATAACTAAAATGTCCTCTGTTAATAGATGATGTGATTATTTAAGTAGAAAATCTCAAATAATTTTCCAAAAAGCAGCTAGAACTGATGAGTTTAATATGGCTGCAGGATACAAAGCAAATATACAAAATAACCATTTCTGTATACTGATATTGAATATGAATTTGAAATAGAACCATTTTTTTAAAGTATCATTTACAATAGCACAAAAGTCATGAAATACTTAGGTATTAATGTAACATAATAGTTGCAAGATTAGCATGTTGAATACTATAAAACATAGATACAAGAAATCATAGAAGCCCAAATAGATATATACATGAGATATGTTCATTGATTGCAAAACTCAATGCCGTTAAAATATCTAATCTCCCAGATTTGATCTATGTATGAAATGTAGTACAAATCAAAACACCAGGAGGATTTTTTTGTGTGTGTGTGGTACAAATTGACAATGAGATTCTAAAATTTTATGGAAAGACAAAAGAAATGGAATACCCAAAACAAATAGCAAAAGAACTAAGTTGAAGAACCAATACTACCTGACTTCAAGATTTACTATAAAGGTACAGCAATCAAGACATTATGCTATTGGCAAAGGATAGACGCAGGCAAATGGAACACAAGAGAGTCCAGGAATAGAACCACACATATATGATTAATTTATTTTGGACAAATATAAAAGCAAATAAGTGGAGAAAAGGTAGTTTAAAAATAGGTGTGTATTTTAGGAAGGGCATCAAGTCATTACATATATAAATTATATGTTATATATTATATATTATATGTGTAACATATGTAGTATATACATAATTATACATATATTCCTATAAAATATAGATATGTATTTCCTACAAAATATATATAGAGAGAGCTAAGAGCCAAAGATGGTCCATATATGTGCATATACACAATAAAAATATGTTTCTACTTTTTTCAGGAGTCAGGAAATATTCCATTTTCTACGTACTTTCTTGTGCTTTTTTTTCTGTTTGCAGTGTTATTTCTAATTCACCTTCCATGACTATTAGTTCAGTTGTCATCCTGAAGAAACCTTCTTTGGTTTACCTCTTGCCTTCAGATGCACCTTCACCCCTATTCCCAAGCTGTTAGATGCACAACTTTTGTGCATTATAATTTCACATTTAGGCACTCTAATGAATGTAACATTTAGAATAGCCTAATGCAACTGTTTATTACTTTAGTTGTCATTTTTCCAAAATAAGATTGTGAAATTCTTAAGGTCTTTCCTGTCTGCGTCCCCAGTTCCCTATACAGTGCCTGGCTTGTGGGAAATATTTAAACAGGATGGTAGCATTATAGAGTTGGTAAGAACATGGTTTAGTAAATCAAATAGATCTGATTTTGAATTCTACCTCTTGTATCTAGTACTATGAATGCTTGGTTAAATGATTTAATCTTTTTTGAGGTTTCAGTTTCTATAAAACAGGGACTGTAATACTACTTCTTTCAGAGAGTTATTGCGATGTATTAGTTATCTACTACTGCTTAATAAGTTATTCCCAAAATTCTTTAGCTTAAAATAACCCATTTATTACCTCAAAGTTTATGTGTTATATCCTTGGCTGGACGGACCCTCTACTTCAGAGTCTCTCCTGTGCCTGTAGTGAAGGTGTGAGTCAGGGCTGGGGTCTCAGCTGAGGGTTCGGTGGAGAAGTAATCCATTTCCAAGCTCACCCACGTGGCTGTTGGCAGGATTCAATTCCTTGAGGGTGGCTCAGTTTTCATAATTAGAATTCTGTACCCTTTGAATACTACCTTCCTGTTTCTCCTTCACCCCTGTGCCTGGCAACCACCATTCTTCTCTTTGTTTCTCTGAGTTTGACTATTTTAGAATCCACATATCAGTGAGATCATGCAGTATTTGTCTTTTTTCTCTTTCTCACTGATGTCACTTAGCATCAAGTCCTCTAGGTTCACCCATGTTGCTGTATATGGCAGGATTTCCTTCTTTCTTAAGGCTGTGGCATTGATTATTAATACCTTCTCTCTCATTTTTGGCTGTATTTATTTGGGTCTTCTCTCTTTTTTCCCTTGGCTAGTCTAACTAAGAGTTTGTCTATTTTAATTTCAAAAAACCAACTCTTAGTTTCATCAATTTTTTTCTATTGTTTTTTATTCTCCATTTATGTATTTCAACCTTAATCTTTATAATTTCCTTTCCTCTGCTGACTTGGGGCTTAGTGTGTTTTCTAGTTTCTTAAAGTGTAAAGTTAGATTATTTATTTGAAATCATCTAACTTTTTGACATAGATGTTTGTCACTATAAATTACACTCTTAATCTTGCTTTTGCTGGTCCCATAAATTCTCGAATATTATATTTGCATTTTTGTTTACTATAAAGGGTACAACTCACAGCAAAATGGTTGTGTGGTCCAGCAAGGTATGTCAGATGGTGGGGTGTGGAGCTTCAATCCCCTCTCTGAATACGTTCCCCCCCTTGCACTTTGATGTATATAACCAATCTGAAAGTTCTCAACACCCCATAGTTTGGGGATTTTTATGGAAGCTTTATCACATAGATAGGATTGGTTGCTAATAACCTCCAGCCCGTCTCTTCCTGAAGGATGTGGGGGTAAGGATGAAATTTACAAGGTACTAATATTGGCTTGGTCTTGCTGGTGATCAGCCCTAATCTGGAGGCTATCCAGGAGCCCACCAAAGTTGCCTCTAACAAAAGACCCTCTTATCACCCAGGAAATTCCAAGGGATTTAGGAGCTCTGTGTAAGATGCTACTATCAACAGCCTCACTCAGGAAATTACAAGTTTTAGGAGTCCTATGTGGAAACGGGTTAGAGAGCAAATATATATTTCTTATTATGTCACACATAGCAACCAGTTTTCATGCATATTATCACAAAAATAGTGTAATCTCCTAAAATTTTCTTCATATCCCTTTATAAATCAAAATTTAAAAAAATAAATGATTTGACTTCTGAGAGTAATATTTTCTTTCTTTTGTGGAGCACTAGGGATGTGTGATGGATATATGATATGTATCAACCACTGTGCATTCCCTTTTTCCTTACTCCATCCTAAAAGAGTGTTAATTTTCTTAATATAACCTCCTTTTTTCTAGCATCTAGTTATCATAGGGAAGCTGATTCCACTCTCAATTCCAAAGTGTAATCCTATTCTTTCTCTCTACCTGCCACTAACTCCTTTAGGAAAGGATGTAAGTAGAGATTTACTGGTGGTTTCTAGAAGAGTTCTTATTTGTTCTTAAGGAAGACCTAAGGAAAGGATATGAATGAGGACACATGGATAGGGGGCCATTTACAGCCATCCCATAACTGTGAGAATAGCTCTGGGATGAAGTTGAGCCTTCACCCAGCAGAGTGGAGAGCTAGTAGATACCTTTATTCTTCACCTTGTTGAGCCTTGAGGTCAAACAACCATGACATTGTCTTTTTTTAGACGTCCTCTTGAATGAGCCAATAACCACTATTTAAGCAAATTTCATGTAGGTTTTATACTCCTTGATGCCAAATCATCTTAACTTATACATGATCTCAATCCTGTCTCCTTAGCAAGGACACAGCTAAACCCGGTGGTTATTCTGTTGGTGTTTGCCCACAGAGTAAATTTGCAAGCTACATTGCACATGTTCACTGACTACCTTGGGTCTTGGCCAGATTTCCACCTCGGGTCGGCAGTAGGAAGCAGTTCCTGCTCAGTTTTAGGTGGCTGGTACTCATCGGTTGCAGTACTGCTGAAGTGGGATCTTACCTACCAGGCAGATACTTCAGACCAGTGGAATACAGGCAAAGTTCCAATTTCAGCCAGGGTTTTCCCCTCGCAGGCAAGCACTTTAATGGCACTTGTGGGATGCATTATACAAAGTATATACCTTTGCCTCATTTTCTCTGCAAGTTGTCATTTCTGAAGGCATGTAGAAAGAACGAATATAAAAATGGAAGAGGGAAATCGTACTCTGTCTACCTCTAAAAAACAGCTGAGGGTATTGCCTGTTTCTCTAATTTTTCTCATTAATACAGACCGTGTCTTCAGACTCTCCCTTCAGGGGATGGGGTTTATGAGATAACTTCAGTGATCACTTCCGTTGCTACTTTTTGTTCTGTCTTATATTTATGTATTACATTGGCTTTGTTTAATTCTTCTCCTTTGATTTTATAGTTAGGCACTTTCTTCAGTTCATATAGTAAGTTATCTTTTAATTTTATTTTTAAATTATTTTATTATCCCTCATCTTTGTCATGTATTCATATGTATTTTAGTAGGACATAGACAGGAGCTTCTAAATAGATGATAGACAGATGAGCCCCTGTTAAAAAGCCATTGTTACTATTGTTGATGGCTGTCACTGTTGTTTGTACTTTTCAAACTTATTTCTTGTGACCACAATATAGCTACACATATGACAGGTATAGAGTAAGCATAAAGAAAACTTTGAGTAACAAAATAACATAATCATTAATTCGATGGTCTTTGGACACTGCCAGATCAGAATATAAATTCTTGCTCTGTCCCTTGCTAATTCCGTGATCTTGGGCAAATTTATAAGCTCAGTTTCAATTTGTTCAGGTTCATAATACTTATCTCACTGTGAAGTTGTAAGAAATAAATTATAGGAGTGCCTGGGTGGTTCAGTCGGTTAAGAGTCTGCCTCTTGATTTCCACTCAGGTCATGATCTCTGAGTTGTGAGATCGAGCCCCATATCAGGCTCTGCACTGGGCGTAGAGCCTGCCGAAGATTCTCTCTTTCCCCCTTCCTCTGCCCCTCCCCCCTCTAAAAAAAAAGAAAGGAAGAAACTATAAACAGTGTTTATTTCTTATAAGTAAATATTATTTAAATACTTAGCACAATAATCTGAACACAGTACAGAGGCAGTGCTAATCGTGTATTTAATGTTCTGCATATTTTAATTAAATAGTTTAGAATATATATTTATAAAACAGACATATTTCTAACATAAATTAACATTTCAAACAATTCTTTTGTTACTTAATCTTTAATATAGTGGGATTTTTACTTTTTTAAAACCAAACAACAAATTGAAAACATTTAGAGAAATATATAACCTTACAGTTGTGTGGTACTTTATATTTTCCAAAGTATTTGCATATTACTTGCCTATTCAATTCTCACAACAGCATGTAGAGGCAAGCAGAACAAGGCGTTCACTTCCCCTTTGCTACTGACAAAGCTAAGACTCAGAAGAACTAAATGATCTCCAGTAGGAGCACACATTCCGTGGAATCATTAACTAGAACATTTGGCCCCCAAACACCTTCCTCTTCTCTATTTATTAAATAGTCTAGTCATTAATATTTGAAAAACAGTTAAGAAATTCTGTCCGTTTGCACAAATAGCTACATTATGCCAATTTTTTTTTTTTTAAATCTTAAGAATGTACTAAGGGTGAAATGGAAAAATGATTAGAGGAAAAATACAAAAATGAGGGAGGAAATGTCCTGGTGCATATTTAATATGTTCTGTTTATCTTATGAGGGACATAATAAGATTTAATCAGTTAATAGATAGCATATGGTATGATCCACAGTACGTTGAGACTTCAAGTTTTGACTACATAGTAATTTTAAAGAAATATTTTGGTGAAGTAGTTCCAGACTTTTAACAAGAAACCTCTACCAACTTATTTTTTTCTGAAAGCCACTGCCGTGGTTAGGGACAGTTTAAGTTGTCGACTCAATAAGTAAAAATAAAAAATAAAATGTCACCTCAAAACCAGGTTCCCCAAATCAATATGTTTTAATGGGTAGATATAATCTATCTGTATAAGAGTTTTCTTTCCTCAAACAGAGTTTCATGAGCTTTTTTGGGATAAAATAACCCTTTGAAATCTTGTTGAAATTTTAGACCATGTCTGAGGACCATTATCAGAATTACCTGGGATGCCTGTAAAAATGCAAATAATCTGGGCCTAATTCAGGTTTATAGAATCAGAGTTTCTAGAGCTGCATCTTAGGAATGCACACTTTGGAACACATACCTCCACTAAGCATTTCTTTTCTTTTCTTTTCTTTTTAAAGATTTTATTTATTTAAGAGAGAGAGAGAGAGAATGAGAGAGAGAGAGAGAGGACAGTGGGAGAAACAGACTCTCTGGCGATCAGAGAGCCTCATGTGGGACTCGATCCCAAACTCCAGGATCATGACCTGAGTGAAAGGCAGTTGCTTAACCATCTGAGCCACCCAGGAGCCCCTCCACTAAGCATTTCTAATACTATTAGAGAGTCACTCTGATAAATTTTCTACCCAGAGGAAGCACAAAATACAGTAACAACAAATCACAATATTTCGTATATTTTCAAGGGATCAGTAGACCAGTAATGTCCATTCGTGAATGATTTAGACATCTTATGAATGTGAGGTCCAAAACGCTTATATAAAAGCTCGTGCTGCCTTCTGATGCATTACACCGCTTCTATGCAGAAGGAGGCTGGTTGCAAATTTGCTTGAATTTTGGAAATTTATGACAGTATTGCCCACCCTTCATCAAGCACACACAGAGGGCAGCTCACAGCGTATAGTCTTGTATTCAATGATCAGTACACTAGAAAGTAAGCTAGAAAGAGGCATTCACACTTACAAACCTTATAATACAGTTAGAGAAAAGCACATCACAAACATTAAACAGTAAATCGCAGTACAGTGTAATCTATGCTGAGTTCTAGATAGACAAGCCTCAGATGTTTGAGGACAGCACATGCCTGACAGGAGGGAAAGCATGCCGCAGGGTTAAGGGCCCACCAAGCTGAACCCTGAAAGAAAGTTGGGTTTTTGAATAACTCAATAGTGGGAGAGAGCTTTGGAAATACTTTAATTTTTACTATCTTAAAAATGTTTTAATACAGACTCTTTATGTAGTGAATAATGGGGAAAGTAATGGGAGGGGGGCACTAAAAACGGAATAAATAGAAGCCAGATTGTCGGGAGCCTTGAACGTCAGGCTGTACCAGGTCAGCAATTTACTTGGCCTTTGACATTATTTTTGTGGCTGTGCAGAGCAAAAATATTAATAAATTTGTGAGAAATGACAGTCAGCCCTCCTAAAGAATGTAAAGCCAATTCTTACCGTGCCAGAGAGAAAGCAAACATTACAGGGACTAGCAACACAACCAACCCAATACAAAGCAGGTTTTTGTAATTCCCCATAACTGCAGTGTTTAATCATTTACTTTTGACAAGAAGAGGGAAAAAGGACCAAGCAAGAGCAGAGCCCTTTCTGATGATTTACTGATCAAAGCCAATTAGGATAGCTCTGGTTGAACTGGATTGAGTTTCTCTGAAATTACTTTTCAAAGTAAAGACAACAAGAGTGAGCCTGTGCTATGCTGTATTTTCTACTTGTTAGTCCGAAAAAAAAAAAAAGATAAAGAAAAAAGAAAAAGAAAGAAAGAGAAAGAAAAAAGAGGAAAAAAACCCCCCAAAACTAAAAATCACTTACCTATATCCACTGAGCTTCAAAGTGTGACGTTTGAAGTGCAAAATCAAGTAAAACGTAGAACTGAAATGCAAAGCTTTGTGGCAGCTATTTTGTCTTTCGTTTGAAGATCTCAGAATACTTTTCACACAATAGACTGAATCAAATCTTCCTCTGGGCTCCGAATTTTTTTTTTTTTTTTATCTAAGCTACTGTATGGTTTTGAATAAATGTCAGGTCTACAGAGAACGTGTGTGTGTACGCGCACGCACGTGCGTGTGTGTGGGTCTCGAATCATAACTTTAAAATAGTGTAATAACAAAATAGAACATAGGAATGGATACTGAAAAAACAATCCTTTGCTTTGTGTATGTTGCACGTATACACAACCTTAATAAACAAACTAAATCACCAACCATACATTTTTCTGATACCATTCATCTTAGGCATGGCCCACATAAAAGGGCTTTTACATAACACATTTTTATAATTTTCTTGGGAAACTCTTTTCTCTCCCTCATTTTGCTTTAAAATACTTCAGAGCTATGTTGCCAGTTTTCTTGCATTCCTGAATAAAAAAAATATTGCATGTAATTTTTATTTAATTGATGACTTCCTTTATTAACTCCTGTCATCGTCCTAGGCCTTGAGATAGGTAACAATTTTCTCCTATTTTCAGTGTCCCCAAACTGCTGTTTAATATTATTTAATGGTAGCTCACTATATTGTTTTCCTTGGAGGCAGCACATTGGAGAGGAAAAAAACTAAAGGCTCATCTCAGGAGTTAGAGGCCCTGGGGCACCACTCACAACCTAACTCAGTTTCATATTCTGTGAAAGGAGGGTGGCAGCATAGTCTTCATCATTTATTGAAGCATTTAAATGAAGTCCTTAACACAGTGCCTGGCACAGATTTGGGTCTCAGTGAGTCTTAGTTCCATCCACCTACATTCATGGTCCAACTCTCAACTCTCATTTCCTGTTGCTGAAAAATCCCCTGGTAGCCCTCCCCACCCCATCCCTTTCTTTTGCTGATTCTGTTTCACTGCAAGCTCTGATCCTGATAATCAAGCTTATTTTAGTTGTGTCTAAAATAACAAATGATGAATGAGGGTCTGAGGAAGTAGTGAATAAAGTGTGCAATCTCTATTTTTAAACATAGAAGATTTTTAAGATAAATCCTAACTTTATCTTGATTCTTGATTATGTTCTGGATTCTCGGGGACACTTAGAGCCACCGCTGGAAAAATGAAATTTAACCATAATCAACCCAGAGAACCTTTAGGGATGTCATGAAACTTAACTGTACTCTTCAGCAATTAAAAATAGAGGTAGGAAGGGTCACCTGGGTGGCTCAGTGGGTTAAGCCTCTGCCCTTGGCTCAGGTCATAATCTCCGGGTCCTGGGATCGAGCCCCGTTGGGCTCTCTGCTCAGTGGGGAGCCTGCTTCCCCCTCTCTCTCTGCCTGCCTCTCTGCCTACTTGTGATCTCTCTCTCTCCCAAATAAATAAATAAAATATTTTTTTAAAATCCAAATATTTAAAAATAAAAAAAAATAAAAAATGGAGGTAGGGAATTATGACAGGACAAGAGGTGCTCCAGAAGCACTGATGTGACCTGGGACTACATGCTTTGAGCCATCGTCTCATTTAACTTATAAGCAGTCCTCTGAGGAAAGTATTGCTTTCCCCTTTTTTATAGATTTTTAAAACTGTGACAAAGTTACGGAGATGGTAGAGCTTACTATATTCAGCATATTCTCCACCTACTTATATTATCTACTTAGAAATGACGCATGTAGCATACTCTACTTAGAAATAAGGATTGAGGAGGAGTCAAGATGGCGGAGAAGTAGCAGGCTGAGACTACTTCAGCTAGCAGGAGATCAGCTAGATAGCTTATCTAAAGATTGCAAACACCTACAAATTCATCAGCAGATCGAAGAGAAGAAGAACAGCAATTCCGGAAACAGAAAAACAACCACTTTCTGAAAGGTAGGACTGGCGGAGAAGTGAATCCAAAGCGATGGGAAGATAGACCCTGGGGGGAGGGGCCAGCTCCCGGCAAGTGGAGGAGCAACGGAGCACAAAATCAGGACTTTTAAAGTCTGTTCCGCTGAGGGACATCGCTCCAGAGGCTAAACCGGGGTGAAGCCCACATGGGGTCAGGGTGGCCTCAGGTCCCGCAGGGTCACAGAAGGATCAGGGGTATCTGCGTGTAGCAGAGCTCGCAGGTATTAGAACGGGGAAGCAGGCTACAGAGACAGAGCCGACAGTGAGCTCACAGCTCGGGGTTACCTTGAACAGGTCGCAGGCTCGGTGAGCTCGGAGCGCAGCCGGAGGTAGGGCAGACAGGAGCTACTGGGCGCTGTTCTTTGAGGGCGCACTGATGAGTGGGGCCCCGGGCTCTCGGCTCCTCCGGCTGGAGACCAGGAGGCCGCCATTTGTATTCCCGTCCTCCAGAACTCTACGGAAAGTGCTCAGGGAACAAAAGCTCCTGAAAGCAAACCCAAGAGGATTACTCAGCTGGGCTCCTGGTAAGGGCGGTGCAATTCTGCCTGGGGCAAAGACACTTGAGAATCACTACACCAGGCCCCTCCCCCAGAAGATCAACAAGAAATCCAGCCAAGACCAAGTTCACCTACCAAGGATTGCAGTTTCAATACCAAGGAGAGCAGCAGAATTCCAGAGGAGGAGAAAGCAAAGCACGGAACTCATGGCTTTCTCCCTATGATTCTTTAGTCTTGCAGTTAATTTAAATTTTTTTTTCTTTTTAATTTTTTTCTCTTCTGCTAAAATTTTTTAAATTTTTACCCTTTTCTTTTTTTAACGTTTTTTAACTAGTTTATCTAATATATATATATTTCTTTTTATACTTTTCCTTATTCTTTTTTTAAAATTCCTTATTTTTCTTTTTTTTCTTTCTTTCAGAACCTCTTTTTATCCCCTATCTCCCCCTCACGATTTGGGATCTTTTCTGATTTGGTTAAAGCATATTTTCCTGGGGTTGTTGCCCCCCTTTTAGAATTTTACTTGCTCCTTCATATACACTTATCTGGACAAAATGACAAGGCAGAAAAATTCACCACAAAAAAAAAGAACAAGAGGCAGTACCAAAGGCTAGGGACCTAATCAATACAGACATTGGTAAGGTGTCAGATCTAGAGTTCAGAATGACAATTCTCAAGGTTCTAGTGGGGCTTGAAAAAGGCATGGAAGATATTAGAGAAACCCTCTCGGAAGATATAAAAGCCCTTTCTGGAGAAATAAAAGAACAAAAATCTAACCAAGTTGAAATAAAAAAAGCTATTAATGAGGTGCAATAAAAAATGGAGGCTCTCACTGCTAGGATAAATGAGGCAGAAGAAAGAATTAGCGATATAGAAGACCAAATGACAGAGAATAAAAAGCTGAGCAAAAGAGGGACAAACAGCTACTGGACCATGATGGGAGAATTCAGGAGATAAGTGACACCATAAGACAAAACAACATTAGAATAATTGAGATTCCAGAAGAAGAAGAAAGAGAGAGGGGAGCAGAAGGTATACTGGAGAGAATTATTGGGGAGTATTTCCCCAATATGGCAAAGGGAACAAGCATCAAAATCCAGGAGGTGCAAGAACGCCCCTCAAAATCAATAAGAATAGGCCCACACCCCATCACCTACTGGTAAAATTTACAAGTCTTAGTGACAAAGAGAAAATCCTGAAAGCAGCCCGGGAAAAGAACTCTGTAGCATACAATGGTAAATATATTAGATTGGCAACAGACTTATCCACAGAGACCTGGCAGACCAGAAAGAGCTGGCATGATATATTCAGAGCACTAAACGAGAAAAACATGCAGCCAAGAATACTATATCCAGCTAGGCTATCATTGAAAATAGAAGGAGAGATTAAAAGCTTCCAGGACAAACAAAAACTGAAAGAATTTGCAAACACCAAACCAGCTCTACATGAAATATTGAAAGGGGTCCTCTAATCAAAGAAAGAGCCTAAAAGTGGTAGATCAGAAAGGAACAGAGACCATATACAGTAACAGTCATCTTACAGGCAATACAATGGACTAAATTCATATCTCTCAATAGTTACCCTGAATGTTAATGGGCTAAATGCCCCAATCAAAAGACACAGGGTATCAGAATGGATAAAAAAACCAAAACCCATCTATATGTTGCCTCCAAGAAACTCATTTTAAGCCTGAAGACACCTCCAGATTTAAAGTGAGGGGGTGGAAAAGAATTTACCATGCTCATGGACATCAGAAGAAAGCAGGAGTGGTGATCCTTATATCAGATCAATTAGATTTTAAGCCAAAGACTATAATAAGAGATGAGCAAGGACACTATATCATACTCAAAGGATCTGTCCAACAAGAAGATCTAACAATTTTAAATATCTATGCCCCCAATGTGGGAGCAGCCAACTATATAAACCAATTAATAACAAAATCAAAGAAACACATCAACAATAATACAATTATAGTAGGGTCTTTAACACTCCCCTCACTGAAATGGACAGATCATACAAGCAAAAGATAAACAAGGTAATAAAGGTCTTAAATGACACACTGGACCAGATGGACATCACAGATATATTCAGAACATTTCATCCCAAAGGAACAGAATACATGTTCTTCCCTAGTGCACATGGAGCATTCTCCAGAATAGATCACATCCTTGGTCCTAAATCAGGACTCAACCGGTATCAAAAAATTGGGATCATACCCTGCATATTTTCAGACCACAATGCTCTGAAGCTAGAACTCAACCACAAGAGGAAGTTTGGAAAGAACCGAAATACATGGACACTAAACAGCATCCTTCTAAAGAAGGAATGGGTCAACCAGGAAAATTAAAGAAGAATTGAAAAAAATCATGGAAACAAATAATAATGAAAACACAACGGTTTAAAATCTGTGGGACACAACAAAGGCAGTCCTGAGAGGAAAATATATAGCAGTACAAGCCTTTCTCAAGAATCAAGAAAGGTCTCAGGTACACAACCTAACCCTACACCTAAAAGAGCGGGAGAAAGAACAAGAAAGAAACCCTAAACCCAGCAGGAGAAGCGAAATCATAAAGATCAGAGCAGAAATCAATGAAATAGAAACGAAAAAAACAATAGAACAAATCAATGAAACTGGGAGCTGGTTCTTTGAAAGAATTAATAAGATTGATAAACCCCTGGCCAGACTTATCAAAAAGAAAAGAGAAAGGACCCAAATACATAAAACCATGAATGAAAGAGGAGAGATCACAACTAACACCAAAGAAATACAAACTATTATAAGAACATACTATGAGCAACTCTACGCCAACAAATTTGACAATCTGGAAGAAATGGATGCATTCCTAGAAACGTATAAACTACCACAACTGAACCAGGAAGAAATAGAAAGCCTGAACAGACCCATAACCAGTAAGGAGATTGAAACAGCCTAAAAATCTCCAAACAAACAAAAGCCCAGGGCCAAACGGCTTCCTGGGGGAATTCTACCAAACATTTAAAGAAGAACTAATTCCTATTCTCCTGAAACTGTTCCAAAAAATAGAAATGGAAGGAAAGCTTCCAAACTCATTTTATGAGGCCAGCATCACCTTGATCCCCAAACCAGACAAGGATTCCATCAAAAAAGAGAGCTATAGATCAATATCCTTGATGAACACAGATGTGAAAATTCTCACCAAAATACTAGCCAATAGGATTCAACAGTACATTAAAAGGATTATTCACCACGACCAAGTGAGATTTATTCCAGGGCTGCAAGTTTGGTTCAACATCCGCAAATCAATCAATGTGATAAAACACATCAGTAAAAGAAAGAACAAGAACCATATGATACTCTCAATAGATGCTCAAAAAGCATTTGACAAAGTACAGCATTCCTTCCTGATCAAAACTCTTCAAAGTGTAGGGATAGAGGGCACATACCTCAATATCATCAAAGCCATTTATGAAAAACCCACCGCAAATATCATTCTCAATGGAGAAAAACCGAAAGCTTTTCCACTAAGGTCAAGAACACGGCAGGGATGTCCATTATCACCACTGCTATTCAACATAGTACTAGAGGTCCTAGCCTCAGCAATCAGACAACAAAAGGAAATTAAAGGCATCCAAATCGGCAAAGAAGAAGTCAAACTATCACTCTTCGCAGATGATATGATACTGTATGTGGAAAACCCAAAAGACTCCACTCCAAAACTGCTAGAACTTGTACAGGAATTCAGTAAAGTGTCAGGATATAAAATCAATGCACAGAAATCAGTTGCATTTCTCTACACCAACAACAAGATAGAAAAAAGAGAAATTAAGGAGTCAATCCCATTTACAATTGCACCCCAAACCATAAGATACCTAGGAATAAACCTAACCAAAGAGGCACAGAATCTATACTCAGAAAATTATAAAGTACTCAAGAAAGAAATTGAGGAAGACACAAAGAAATGGAAAAATGTTCCATGCTCTTGGATTGGAAGAATAAATATTGTGAAAATGTCTGTGCTACCTAAAGCAATCTACACATTTAATGCAGCTCCTATCAAAGTACCATCCATCCTTTTCAAAGAAATGGAACAAACAATCCTAAAATTTATATGGAACCAGAAAAGACCTCGAATAGCCAAAGGAATATTGAAAAAGAAAGCCAAAGTTGGTGGCATCACAATTCCGGACTTCAAGCTCTATTACAAAGCTGTCATCAAGATGCATGGTACTGGCATAAAAACAGACACATAGATCAATGGAACAGAATAGAAAGCCCAGAAATAGACCCTCAACTCTATGGTCAACTAATCTTCGACAAAGCAGGAATGAATGTCCCATGGAAAAAAAGGCAGCCTCTTCAATAAATGGTGTTTGGGAAAACTGGACAGCTACATGCAGAAAAATGAAATTGGACCATTTCCTTACACCACACACAAAAATAGACTCAAAATGGATGATGGACCTCAATGTGAGAAAGGAATCCATCAAAACCCTTGAGGAGAACACAGGCAGCAACCTCTTCGACCTCAGCAGCAGCAACATCTTCCTAGGAACATCGCCAAAGGCAAGGGAAGCAAGGGCAAAAATGAACTATTGGGATTTCATCAAGATCAAAAGCTTTTGCCCAGCAAAGGAAACAGTTAACAAAACCAAAAGACAACTGACAGAATGGGAGAAGATATTTGCAAACGACATATCAGAAAAAGGGCTAGTGTCCAAAATCTATAAAGAACTTAGCAAACTCAACACCCAAAGAACAAATAATCCAATCAAGAAATGGCAGAGGACATGAACAGACATTTCTGCAAAGAAGACATCCAGATGGCCAACAGACACATGAAAAAGTGCTCCATATCACTTGGCATCAGGGAAATACAAATCAAAACCACAATGAGATATCTCCTCACACCAGTCAGAATGGCTAAAATTAACAAGTCAGGAAATGACAAATGCTGGCGAGGATGCGGAGAAAGGGGAACCCTCCCACACTGTTGGTTGGAATGCAAGCTGGTGCAACCACTCTGGAAAACAGCATGGAGGTTCCTCAAAATGTTGAAAATAGAACTGCCCTATAACCCAGCAATTGCACTACCGGGTATTCACCCTAAAGATTCAAACGTAGTGATCCAAAGGGGCACGTGCACCCGAAAGTTTATAGCAGCAATGTCCACAATAGCCAAACTATGGAAAGAACCTAGATGTCCATCAACAGATGAATGGATAAAGATGTGGTATATATACACAATGGAATACTATGCAGCCATCTAAAGAAATGAAATCTTGCCATTTGCAACGACGTGGATAGAACTAGAGGGTATCATGCTTAGTGAAATAAGTCAAGCGGAGAAAGAGGACTATCATATGATCTCCCTGATATGAGGAAGTGGTGATGCAACATGGGGGGTTAAGGGGGTAGGTGAAGAATAAATGAAACAAGATGGGATTGGGAGGGAAACAAACCATAAGTGACTCTTAATCTCACAAAACAAACTGAGGGTTGCTGGGGGGAGGGGGGTTGGAAGAAGGGGGGTGGGGTTATGGACATTGGGGAGGGTATGTGCTTTGGTGAGTGCTATGAAGTGTGTAAACCTGGCGATTCACAGACCTGTACCCATGGGGATAAAAATATATTATATGTTTATAAAAAATAAAAAATTTTTTAAAAATGAAAAAAAAAAGAAACAAGGATTGATTATCAGGCCTGTAAGAGTCTTCAGAGGCAATTGAACTCCACATCCTAACCTTTCCTAAATTTCATCTAAAACATGCTTTCCGATTTTGCACAACTTCAATATCGGGAAACGTCCTGTCTCCTAGGACAGCTGATTTGATGCTTGATCAGCATCAACTATTGGAAGATTCTGCACATTGAGCATAAATGTACCATTCTATGGTGTCTTACCACTGATGCCCGTTTTCCCCAGTGGAAAAAAATGTAACATAAAATGTCATGGGATGGGCTTTCAGCTCCATGAAGGGCCTGGTATTTGCTTACTCCACGCTAAACATCTTTGTTTTCTTCAAGAATTTCTCTAATGGCATGATTTCAAGTAAACTTACTATTCTATTAGATTTCCTTATTGGAGTGTGCCTCTTGTCCTCTTGAAGGACTCAAAACTTAATATGAATATTTTGAGATCAAAACTTACAGAGGAATTAGCATTTCCTTGAGAAACTCTCGTTCATGGTGACAACCTCAGAGCTGTATAAAATTGTGGAAGCTGTATCACCATGGCCCCATACTTCCAAAAAAATTGGGATAATATGTATGAAAGTAAACCATAAACTACATTTCATAATGTCAATGCTGATTATCATAGATTGTTATTCAATTTATCATTAATTGAAACTGCTCCACCTTCAACTGATAAACTATGTCTTCTCCATCGAATTTTGTGGTTGTTTAATCTCAAGTGAAAAGAGTTAAGCCATCTTAGTTTACAGAAAACTGTCTAGTTTACATGAGAATCTTGGCTTACTTGTTTTATTTCTATTCTATTCTATTCTATTCTATTCTATTCTATTCTATTGATTTCCTTTATCCCCCATATTTTTCTCCTCTCCTTTTGGAAATCTCAGTAATATATTGGCTATATAGACTTCAGTCTGCATGTATTCATATAAATTCTTCTTTTGTTAATATGTATGTATTATGTTAAAGTTCCCATTTTCTTTCTTCCTTTTTTTTTTTTTTTCCATTTGGCATCATGTTATTTAGCTCTATCCATGGTGCTGGGTATTCATCTGTTTCCAACTGTAGTGTACATTTCCAGGGTGTACATCCTGCCATTTTTTCTAATTAATACCCTCATGCCCTACCCAGTTTTTAATGCACTCTAAGTTTGTTTAAAATTTAATAAAATTTAAGGAAAAAATGTACAAATTTACATTTTTTTCTTTGATAGAGTTCCTTTTAGAATGCATCATTTAAGCCTATAAAAACCATTCTTGATTCTGGTAATTGTAAAATAATTGGCTAGGATGCTTTGGGGTCACAATGAAATCTGACTTAACAAGGATCCCATTCTCAGTATCTTGCATGTTTTTTAGATTTGTCCCTCTAGGGCTGTAACATGGCTAATGCAGTTTCAGGAACACATCTGTGCAAGCTAAAGGTGCATATATATATATATATATTTTAATATTTCATTTATTTATTTGACAGACAGAGATCAGAAGTGGGCAGAGAGGCAGGCAGAGAGAGAGAGAGGAGGAAGCAGGCTCCGCGCTGAGCAGAGAACCCGATGCAGGGCTTGATCCCAGATCCCTGAGATCATGACCTGAGCCGAAGGCAGAGGCTTTAACCCACTGAGCCACCCAGGCGCCCCCAGGTGCATATCTTTTTTATATTAGGAATGACTTGCCCTAGCAGAACTCCTCCCAGGTCCTACTGACCAGGATTGAATCACTTGCCTATGACCCAGCTTGTAGAGGAGGAGGTGAAAAACTGTCTTTGTCACTTGTATCCTTTTGCAGGGGAAGCATGTTCTACCCATAAGGAAAGTGGGGAGGTTGTGTTAGGGAAAAAAACTGCTGGGTAGGTAATCATTATTTTTGTTTTGAGTATTCATGATCTTTAACAAGTTCATGTTCATGCATGCTTTTTATATTTTTATTCAAGTAATTTGTATTGACATTCACTCCCTCCCAAAGCAAAAAAACCTGTTGAAATGATTTTGAATGACTACTATGCTCCAAGCATTTACAATTCTCATTTTGTATACACAAAAATAACTGTTTAATGCACTTTACTGTGTCCACTTCATAGATGAAGAAACTTCAACTTAAAGAAATTAGCTATTTGCCCAAGTTTATAGCCTCATAAGTATTAAAGCTGGGATTTAAAACACATTTTCGTTTGATCTTTAGTCAATATTTATTCTACTTCATTCTGGATCCCTGAGGACTACTAGAAACTCTTTCCAAGATGATCCATTAATAAGAACTCTGAATAGGTCGCCTCCCCTCCCCACCCCACCTTCACCAGCTAGCCCCAGTGGATTAACTTCTTCCTTCAGTCTCCGGGGTCCCTGTCTGCCCAACATTCCCTACGACTGTATACTTGACTAAACTCTATGCCCCATGAAGCAGGACTATGTCAAGTTTCACTCATCATCATATCTCTAGATCCAGCATCTGTTAGAAGGATGAATGAATAATAAATGAATGAAAAAATACACTATTGCAATGTCTTTTGCTTTATATCTTTTCCGCCTGATCTCCTGGTTTCCTTCACAACTTCTCTGACATCAGTTCCATGGCATATTTTGAAGTTCAGATCCTAGTCCATGATAAAGCCCTAACAACAGCCTCATGATATAGTTACCACCCCTCTCAGGTCTTACTTTCATCTTTACTAAGGCTTCCAAGAGATAAGGTCTCAGCCTGAAGAAATTGCTCTCTAATGGTTAGAATTTCAGGCACTGTGGTAGTCTGTGGGACTCAGTGACCTTCAAGTCTATACTGTCCAAGCGAATCCTCGGTAGGTCTTCAGGTCCCCCTTTCAGAAAATATTAAAAAAAAAAGAAAAGAAAAGAAAGAAAGTCAATCACCCATTTTCTCTAAGTATGTCCCAAACACGTTACCTATTCAGAGTATCCTGCTTTATAAAAATTATTAAAAAATCAAAATCAATAAATAAAATAAACAAAATAATATATAAAATAATAAATAAAATACAACTATATATAAGAGTAATAGAAAATAGTTATTCTTTCATAGAAAATGGAGTTTAAGTCTGGGAGCACCACACAAATAACTCTTATCACAATCTCAGAGAAGTCCGATAAAGTCTAATGAAGTCTAATGAAGATTAGACCCAGGAAAGTCTCCTGCTGTTTTCTTAATTTCTCATTTTCATTCCTTGCATAGATATTCAGTAGATTTGAAATTGCCCAGAATTTCTTAACTACTCATTCAAAAGCAAAACAGAAAAAAAATTAAAACCAAAAAGCCTACTAGCATTCCCATTGATGTGAAGAAAAATCAAACCAAGCTCTAATTTTCTGTATTAAAAGTTACCAGATAATACCAATCTTATTCGACTCCCCAAAACTTATTTTTCTAGGATAATAATGTCCATGTGTGGTGTAGGATCATAGTAACATTCACAAGTCTGACTTGAAAAGGGGAGGTACCATGTGTTAAGTAGAAAGAGTAGCTAAAAATATAACAAAGTCTGCTTGGTAAGCAGCATAAATGGGTCTTATGCTAAGCCCCACTGACCCAGTCTGGGAGGTGAGCGAGGCAGGACTAAGTCCACACACTTTACCTGAGAGAAAGAGGGCGACGTTGAAAAACAAGCCCCCACTTTTGGAAATGGTATGAAATCATCAGGAACTGGCTTTGTCAACCCAGTAGGTGTTTGGATGGATCTCTCTTTCTACAGAAAAATGTTTGGATCCAAGACACAAGGTTTTCACATTTTAATGGCAATGCTCATAGGTAACTCTTTTTTTTATTACTTATAGAAGCTAACTGATACCACTGTTAGAGTTTTTAAGATGTTTATGTAACAATTTATGTTAATGATATGATAAATATTACTATCAAGGGAAGATTTGAATTTTCGAGTGAAATAAATTCTCTCAAAGCAATGAGTAAAGGAAATACGTATGTACTGAACTCTTGGTCTTTATATTCCATTTTTTCTTGGATTTCGATTCATGAAAATAAAAATATTCAATCAATCAAAATAGAGAAAGATGAGATTCATTTGTATTCAAGTTTTTGTAGAAATAATTTCTTATTAGATATTTTATTAACTATGACTTTCAGCAAAGTGAGAATGGAACTAAAAGGCATTTTAATAGTCAATGATAATTTGTATTAAACAAAGTCTATATCTTTTTGATCCATTAATATTATATATTCTGATGAAAATATGGGATATATCAGATAGTAAAAATTTTCCCTATTATGATTATTTTTGAAATAGTCTTATAATAGAACCAGATACAAAACTAAAAGAACTTTAGAAAAATAAAATAAAGTGACAGTTTTTAGTTAATTAAATAAACTGGTTCACATAAAAAAACAACAGTAAGCTTCAAGCAATCCACTTCATACTCTAAATACATGGACATAAATAACCAATTCATTGTCACTAAAGCCCCATTAAGAAGACTGAATGACACAGGTAATCCTTAATCCCTTTATCTTGATTGACAGCAGATCTTATTCTCTGCAGCCAGTAGAATAGCCAATAAAAGAAGTTACAATCTTGTCTCCCACTTTTAGTTTGCTGGGTTCATCAGTTAAATATGTCTGACCTTATTTTACATTGGAGATGTTAATAGAACTGGTTTTAAACAAGGCAAAAGTACAAATAACTGTGCATTGTTCTACTTTTAATATCTAATTCTGTTTATATGCATTAGACTTAATACAGGCTTTCTCTTCTTTTTTTTAATTTTTTTTTAAAATTTTGTCCATGATGGTAAAATCTAAAATTTAGCTTCTCTGCTTATACTTAAAGGAAAAACATAATCAAGTTATTGGTAGTTATTTTGTGAAAAATCAAATGTGCTAACTGTAAGAATCATAAGAAAAAATATAATAAGCAACAGAGAAGAAAGGATTACCACTTGCCCCTACTTGCTGACCAAGGATGAATGAATGAGTAATACCGGAAATTTAAAGGACTTAAATGTCTTATTTTATTTTATTTTACTTTATTTTATTTATTTGACACAGAGAAAGAGAGAGAGAGGTCACAAGTAGGCAGAGGTGGGGAGAAGCAAGCTCCCTGCTGAGCAGAGAGCCCAATGCCGATCTCCATCCCAGGACCCTGAGATCATGACCTGAGCTGAAGGTCCAGGCTTAACCCACTGAGCCACCCAGGCGCCCCAGGACTTAAATGTCTTGTAGCAGACCCCAATAGTCTTAGGTGTGAACAATTTTAGTAGCTGTCTCTGTGTCTAATTGTGTCTGGTTTCTTCTCATTTTATTGTGACAAGTCCCTGTGTCACTGATCTTTTTGAGAAACCATGTTGGTCCTCCATTCAACAATTACCCATTTTTTCCCCCTGCATTCAGAAAGTAAATAAACAGATGAATAAATAAAGCAAAACTATAAAAACTGTATATCCCCAGGCCTTCTCCATGCTGGCTGTATTTAATCTTTCTGACTTGATTTTTCCTACATAAATCCTCTATACGAACAAGATTGATAAATTCACCATCACTTCTAAATGTCTTATGCTTTTCCATTGATCTGTTTTTGTTTAGTCAGTTATTTCTGCATACTTTTTTGTCAAATAGATCCATACTCGAAAACCTGTACTAAATCCTATCTCTTTCCAGCCTTCCTCACCCAGGCCAGGCTGAAGAGTTATCTCTGTCTGGAGACAAATCTGCAAATCTTCTCTGAAGTCCCCTGAGTTTGAACCTCACATATTAACCACACATTCATTGGGAATCTGCTCTTTACATTGTATTTTTATAAATATGTATGTTATTCTAATATAATTATAATATAATATTATCAGGGTAAGCATATTGAGGCCAGGTCTGTCTCTTCTACTTTGCCATCCTCTGTGAGGGTAGGGCACAGAGAAGATATTTTGTAAATTTGAAAAACCAATACACTGGAGTTTCAACTAAGAGGTCAGGATAGGGTCACTGTGAGGTACCAAAGCAAACAACAACAACAACAAAACTGTGATGCAGAATGTCAAAATAAATCCTAGGCTTTAGGCTTTGAAATGTTTATGCATTTTAAGTATATATGACAGTTCTTAAAAGGCAATTTGAAGCAATGAGTCTGTAACGAAAGTTTTTTGGGAGAATTTTGCTGCTGTGCTTTGAGTTGTACCCCACCGCCCAGTTTCAGGGTCTGGTAGCTAGATCCTGACCCCAAGCAGAACAAATTACTTTAAGAAGAATCCAGTCTTACCTAAATTTGAGGAGGGGCTGGGTGGCATAGGCAACTTAGACCAGATTCTCTAGCTACAGGAGGAATCTACAATCTAACCTAAGGCAACAGGAAAGAGAGAGAGTGAGAAAGGCTGCTGAGTTGGGTAGGGAAGTCAGTGTGCCCCTCTCCAACCATAGGTCAAAGTCACATGAGCCCCCAGGCCTGCATGGGGTACTCATGGTAGGAATATCAAGCAGTAGTCAGTGTGAAGGAGATCCTGCCCAACAAGCTTCTGTCAGAGGGTGAGGGAGCCCCAACAGAGAGAGTTGGTGAAGACGAGAACCTCAGTAAGCCAAGAGTGCAGGGGCTGGGGGGACACAGGGATAGCAACTGGTCAAAGCAGAAGCAATGTCGGCCTCACAGGGCTCTCTGGGGATTCAGATGGAGGAACAGAGCTGGGAAGGAAAAGTTTTCCCTGAATTAAATGTATGTAAAGTCACAGTGGCAGGAAAAACAAAGTACTTAGCTTTGATTATGGCCCATGAGTTTTTTTGTATTCCTCCTAATTAATGATTACTGATCAGGTTTTTTTTTTTTTTTTTTTTTTTTTTTTTTTTTTTTTTTTTTTTTTTGCCTCAAAATACTATGAAAATCGAATTTAAGTAAAATATCTTCCAAGACAGGGGCACCTGGGTGGCTCAGTTGGTTAAGCAGTTGACTCTTGATTTCCGTTCAGGTCATGATCTCAGGGTCCCGGGATAGAGCCCCACCATATCGGGCTCCATGCCTAGTGGGAAGTCTGCTCCCGGATTCTCTCTCTCCCTCTGCGTCTGCCCCTCCCTCACCCACTTGCATGCTCTCACTTTCTCTCTCTCTCAAATAAATACATAAATCTTTTAAAAAAAATCTTCCAATCCAAACGTTTGTATTTTTCATAAATTCGGTTAAATTAAATTTATATTAAAACACTCCTTTAGAATATAGCCTATAATTCCTGTGTCAGTTTTCTTTACTTATAAGGATGATTACATAACAAATAAATCAGTTCAGGGCGCCTGGGTGGCTCAGTGGGTTAAGCCTCTGCCTTCGGATCAGGTCATGATCTTGGAGTCCTGGGATCGAGCCCTGCATCAGGCTCCCTGCTCAGCGGAGAGCTGCTTCCTCCTCTCTCTCTCTGCCTGCCTCTCTGCCTACTTGTGATCTCTGTCTGCCAAATAAATAAATAAAATCTTTTTTTAAAAAAGCAAAACAAATAAATCAGTTCAATTTGGTTTTACTTTTCCTGCTCATCAAGCTTTTTATAATGCGTATATGCTCAACCCTCTAGAGGTGCTGTGGGAGTTTCTAAGAGAATAAATATTCACTCTTCTCACAGAGCTTGAAATACTTTGGATCAACGAGCTTGTGTGAAAGCAATCCAAGTAGTGTAAAAATATAACACAATCTTATGAAGAGTCTAGATGGCATACATAATGGCAGAGGGCAAAGATTAACAATGGAAACGTTTATCTGAAAATCTGCATAAGAAGAGCACTTCAGGTTTTAGATTGGATCAGATTAAATGCATTATAAATATTTTAATCACCTTACAAAGGTCTTCATTAATCAATTCAAAAATTACCAAGTGTCAAACGTGGGCATGACACTATGCTATGGTTTAGACATATTTTGGTGAATAAAACAGACACTTTCTCTTCCCTCATGAAGAGTACAATGTAATGAGATTCTAGCCTAATGTGCTTATTATGTAAAGTTATGCAATTTGTGGGTCACTCCATATGCCCACACCTTCCAAACAGTCTCTCTCAATGACTGTAGTACTGTTTGAATTTGGTCATTAGAGGGTATTTCCTTTGGTTATTACTTCTTAATAACAGCCAACACTGATTGATAATTTATTATATATCAAGCAATGTTGCGATCATCTTATGATCATGTTAGATGATCATCATGTAGATGTGGGATTAATTCTAACTTTTAAAAGCCCTGTGATGTAAGGACTATTATTAACCCCATTTTGTAGATGAGAAAACAGGACACAAAAAAATGAATGTAACCTGCTTACAGCCTTGCTAAAATTCAGATCCAACCTTATCAGTATAAGAGCCTTTGATTAAATTTTTGTAATTTAAACTTTCTACTTAATGTTTTATTTTTTTTATATTTTATGTACTTTTAATACATATGTGTAGGTAGGGAATTAAATGGGAAAGTAAGAACACGTATTAGTAATAACAGTAAGTGAGAATGCACTAAGTTATCAGTTAAAGAACAGATGATGCCAGATTGGATTTTAAAAACCTAGAAACCAGATTGTGGGAGTGCTTTGGAGTTTAGACTTCAGTCTTTCTAAGCCTCAGTATCATCTGTAAAAGAAAGCTGAGAAAACCCACACTGAAACCCTCAGAAGAATGTGGTAGCCACAGACACATTATGTAGATGAAGGTGTCCGGGAAACCAGACGGTGCTCTATACATGTCAATCATTGTTAACCTCTTTGTTTGAACTTCACTGGAAAAGCAATAACCATCACTCTTGAAAGGTGTTCTAGTTCTTCTTCTTACTTTCATTACATGAATTCTAATAATTCTCTACTTAGAGACTTGGAATCAGGAAAAAGAGGAAAGGAAAGTGAAGTTGAAACTATAAGAGCATGTTATGGGTTATATTTCATGATTTATGGAATTATGGAAAAAAGTACACAAGAGTAAACAGGGCCTTTCTTCATCTTAGAAGCTGTCCATGGTGAAGGTTGTCTAGACCATCTGTATATCTGGAAAACGTTAGTTTTAAGGATTATGGGGAGATAAAAACAAGGTAAGAGGTAAAATCACCAGTTTCAAGTAAAAAAGAGTAAAATCAGCAGCCTGGGACAGGATAAACAGTATCACAGAATGGAATCCCCACATAAATAATTTGTTATCAAGCATCGCTTTTTCTCTATCACTTTTATGATACTGAGTGTCATGTACATGTCTGACAATAGTAGTTTGAGTCAACCCCTATATTTGGTAAATAGCCTGTTTCTAGAGGAAGAATTGAGGGTCTTCCATGATTGCACTTGTCTGCACAACACACACAGAATGATATAATCAATTTTAAATTCCTTGAAAACTATTCACATTTTATTCCATTACTGTCCTAAAACTGAGCTAGCTCTCCACTTCCACAGATCATACATGGAAATCATGTGAAACTTGTATTTTTGATCTCAACATATGCAATTTCAACCAATTCTTTATTATTTAACAGGGATCCACTGCGAAGAAGACTTGGATGAATGCTCTTCAAACCCTTGCCAAAATGGTGGTACCTGTGAGAACTTACCTGGTCATTATACTTGCCACTGCCCATTTGATAACCACTCGGGAACATTTTATGGAGGAAGGAACTGTTCTGATATTCTCCTTGGATGTACCCATCACCAGTGTCTGAATAATGGAATATGCATCCCTCACTTCCAAGATGGCCAGCATGGATTCAGCTGCCTGTGTCCCCCTGGCTACACTGGGTCATTGTGTGAACTTGTCACCACACTTTCTTTTGAAGGTGATGGCTTCCTGTGGATCACAAGTGGCCCACTTATAGAAGAGGGCTTAGCTTGTCACATAGCCCTCAGATTCCAGACTGTTCAGCCAATGGCCCTCCTACTTTTCCGAGGCAACAGGGACATGTTTATAATGTTGGAGTTGCTAAGTGGCTACATTCACTTATCAATCCAAGTCAATAATCAGTCAAAGGTGCTCCTCTACATTTCCCACAACACCAGCGATGGAGAATGGCATTCAGTGGAGGTGATGTTTGCAGAGGCTGTGACCCTTACTTTACTTGACAACTCTTGTAAAGAGAAATGCGTCATGAAAGCTCCTTCTCCATTTGAAAGTGATCAATCAATATGTGCTTTTCAAAACTCCTTTTTGGGTGGTTTACCCGGAGACACGGCCAGCAGTGTCATTGCTCTGCGTAACCTCTACAATATACCGTCCACACCTTCATTTGTAGGCTGTCTCCAAGACGTTAAAATTGATTTGAATCACATTACTCCAGAGGCCATTTCATCTGGCTCGTCTTTCAATGTCAAGGCAGGCTGCGTGAGAAGGAATTGGTGTGAAAGACAACCTTGTCAAAACAGAGGACGCTGCATCAACTTGTGGCTGAATTACCAGTGTGACTGCTACAGACCCTACAAAGGCCCAAACTGCCTGAGAGGTGAGCGAGGGCTGGGCACCCAGGAGGGCGGTGCCGCAGAACAGCGCGGTAACAAAAACAGCCATTGGGCCATTCCTGTTACGAAACGTAATGACCCCTCAGCACTTCTGCTTCTGGTTGCCAACTAACGAGAAAAAAGAGAAGGCTAGTAATGTGCATTAATTAATTTTGAGTGGATTCATTAGACACCAAGATGTCATTCATGCAGAGAAGTAAAAAAAATAAATAAATAAAAAGTAAAAAATAAATTAAGCCAATAGCTCCAACTAAATGAGTTTTCATCTTGATATGTTTACAAAGTGTTACTATAAATTGTGGTGTGTCAGAAATGTGCTATAAATCATATTTGAAAGAGAGATAATCTGTTGGAGAAAAGGACCATGAGACATGAAACTAGTCAATGCCAAGTACTGGCACAATGTCTTGTGCGTAGTAGATTCTTAGGAAATATTTACTTCCTTGCTATCCATTCTATGCAATTCCCACTTGCTCCAAAACCATGCTCATGTTTAGCACTTTCATAAACCACTGGTTCTATTCAGAGGTGTATTTTCCAAGGCTACCTTGGAGAAAACGGATATTCTACCGACGTGTCCTAAGGAAAGGAAGGAAGGAAGGGAGGGAGTGAGGAAGGATGGAAGAAAGAAAATGTGGATAGTAACAACAGTGAGCGCTTATAGATGCCATAAACGAATTGATCTGATTTTTCTAGCAAATCACAGCTTTAAATGTATTTTAAGATCTTTAACTTCCAACATTGTTCCAAAGACTGCTGTTGATAGTGATCGATACATACGTTTCTTTTTATTATTATCATCATGCCTTGAAAATGTCTAAGAGGTAATTGCAACAGACTGCTTTGAAGTTCAGCTGTAATTTACCCTATGATTTTAGAGCAACTTGAAGTAGGACAACATCTGGTAAATAGTCTTCTCTGCTTTATACAAACTAAAATTAAAACCAGTCTTAGCCTATACCCTATTCCATGTATGAATGGCTAAGAGTTATTAGAAACTATTCATGGGTCTCCCTGCTAACCACAATATTCATTACAAATCATGGCCCTGTTTGACAATGAGGTATGGCATCTACTAGCTCTATGTAATATTTTAAATAGAATGGCAAGTTGTTTTTGTGATTTTTTTTTTAAAGGAGAAAAGGGGAAATTATGCTGAGGCACTGTTCACTTTTTGAAGAAAAATTTAATTGACCCAAAGGCAATATTTTTACTACATATACAAAATAACAAACAGATGCTGCCTTGTTTTGACTGGCTTCCAAATGCAGCGACCCATAAGGTTAATACTGACCGTGGTAATGCTAACTGTCCTGTAAATAGTTTCAAGGGATGCCAGTCCAGTGGGTTCTGGTTTTCTTTAGTTTATTTTTTCCAACTTGGAAAATCATGGTGTTTTGAAACAACGTTCCTGAATTTGTTACGTGCCCTACCTCCCCCAGTTGCTTTACCCTCCTACCACCCCCCCCCATTTGAAACTGTTTAGCCCTCGTGGAAATTCTTGGCTTCAAACGTGAGCTATATAGGGAGGGAGTTCTGTAAAATCTTTCCAAAATCCAAAATCTCTTTCCAAAAATTCTCAGTATAAGTTTAAGAAAGGTTATATTTTCATATGGCCTCAGTTGTAAAACTAAAATATGCTGTATTGGTGTTATATATTATGTTTGCTGGGGAATTTATTCTCATTACAAAGATGCTTACAGGCTATAGTGAGAACACGGAGCCTTTCTGTCATTGCACATGTACTCCCAATAGAGAGAAGAGGTACTGTTACCAAGGCAAACTTCATTCAGTTAATGATCTTGGCTCAGTATTTCCCAACCCATTGAAATGAACAAGCAGGATCAATGGAGGATTTAGTTGGCTGACTAAACATGAATAACATGGAAATATCCAATATTTTTGCATTGATCTTTTAGAAATAATCCAATGTCTCAATAAGGGGAGTTTTGGAAAGTGTTTCTCAAAGCTTAGTTCCCAGAGCTGTCTCAACATATCTTCTTGTGTTGACTGTGTATAAGACCATGCAGCTGCCAAGATGCCTCTTGCCTTCTAGAGAATACTTTTATTTGTAGAAGCCATTTACATATGATTTATCTTCAGTCATACATCTAGTCATACATCGATCGTGCCTGCCAAGGGTAGTGACCAAAATTCTCCTTACATACTTTTAGAAATGAAGAACTCATTTATTCTATCTTTCCAGAAACTGCCCTAAGGCTGTTTCTTATACCGAAATAAAATATGATTGCTTAGAGTTTTCCTTCATTGGCAGCATTGTGACGCTTGAAATCATACTAATATAAGTCTTCCATTTTCTTCTTGGGAGCACTTCAATATTTGAAGTATCTCGTACCATCCAAGCCATCACTTCTATCATGCTAAACATATCCAGTTTCTTCTAACATTTTCCATCTGACAGAGCTTTCACACACTTCATCAGCTGCTCGCTTGTTGCTTGCTTTGGAATGAATTTGCTTATCTGGTTCTTAGATATGCCCGATGATGCAGAGTGACACAAAACTACAACCTCTCTTTCTAGATAATGTTCTTCTGTTTTCAGCCCAATATTACATTGACCTTTTGGCAACTACATTCTACGCTTGGCTCACTTTGAATCATGCTTACTTACGGTGCCACAAAATCCTGTTTCTTCCACCCTCAATGAGGTATATTTGGAAGCAAGAGGCTTTTATTTACTCTAGTAAATTTGACCTTGTTGTATTCTACCAGTCAGAACTTGAAGCTGTTTTTCATCTGCATTTAAAATCCCTCTTCATGCCATATGAGCAACACAGTTGAGAATCACTCCTCCCATGTTTACAGACAATTCATATATGGCTTCAGGTGTTTCCAAAAATCATGTAGTACATCACATTCTCTGACTACTTGCTTGTGATTTTGGAAGAAGAATGGGATTTCTGGAGACACAAGTGTCTAAGAAAAAAAAATAAACTAACGAAAGACCCCCCCCCCCAAAAGAGCTCTGTGTTCTGTCTTTTAAGTTGGATCCACAAAGTGATCTGCAGGCATTCTAGGATGACCAGCAGGGTCCCTGTCACCCATGAGGTTGAATGATTTTGTGCATATTCTCAAACCTCAGGAGTTTCAAGAGCCACATTTTCCTATTAAACATTTTATCTCATATGAAAGTGCCGCAGTGTATTCAGAGACGTTAACCTCTTCAAATGGCTTATTTTATTTAATAGTACACTTTGATAGCTACCTGTAGTTGCCCGGAGCAGGTGGTCCCAAACACAGATTCAAAATGCAGTATTCCTATAGAAAATCAAGTCAGAGTTATGCATATGTAGCCTTTTATGCAGGAGGTCTTCAAACACAGATGAAGACCAAGCAAGTTTTGGTTTTTTTTAAAGAGTTTATTTATTTATTTGTCAGAGAGAGAGCGAGCAAGAGAGAGCACAGGCAGACAGAGTGGCAGGCAGAGTCAGAGGGAGAAGCAGGCTCCCCGCGGAGCAAGGAGCCCGATGTGGGACTCGATCCCAGGACGCTGGGATCATGACCTGAGGCAAAGGCAGCTGCTTAACCAACTGAGCCACCCAGGCGTCCCAGCCAAGCAAGTTTTAACTGTAGTGCAGCTACACTAAAATACATCTTACCTTTTGCCCAAACTTCAGCTGGACCATGGCGATATTAAAACACAATGAAATACGGTAAAATCTGTCTTGTTTCTGATTAGCAATGGGATGTAAAAACTTGAAAGTAGCCATCTCTTCAAGACCTCTCTCATCACATTCATCCGTGATGAGAGAGGTCAATTTTCATTTGACCTCTCAAATGGTCAATTTTCATTTACTGCCCCTCTTTTGACATGATACCTGTTGCTGCAACAGTAAACACAGTTAACTGCTCGCTCTTCCTGACAACTCTTTCCTCCCTAGGCATGTGGGACATCACTCTCTCTTGGTTCTCCTCTTATCTTACTGGCTGCTTTTTTGTCATCTGCTTTACCTCCAAATCCAAATGTCTGGTGCTTAAGGACTCAGTTCTTGGACCCGTTCTTTCCTCTGTATGTACTCAATCTCTTGGTGATCTCATCCAGTCTTGTGGCTTTAAATAGCAATAATTACATTGACAAATCCAAAATCATTCTAGCTAGAAGGAGACATCCCCAGAATGTCTCCTCTGTTCCTCTACAGCTAACTGTTTACTAGACATTTCCACCTAGATACCTAAAAGGGTGCCTCAAATTTAATATGGACTCTCACTTTCCCCCCAGATCTGTGCCTCTTGTTTTCTTTTCAGTATTTGCAAATGGAAATTCAATGCTTCTAGCTGTTTAGGAAACAAAACAAAACAAACAACAACAACAAAAAAAACCCAAACAAACAAACAAAATAAAACCCACGTCAGCATTGAACTGCTGAACTTGTCCTAGAAAATCATGTAGGTTCTACTTTCAAAATAGTTCCAAAATCTATTTCTCATTACCTTCTCCATTACCATTGATCCAAGCCATCATTCCTTCTCCCTTGAGTTTCTGAAACAGGATCTCTACATTCTTTTAGTTCTTGTTCAAATGTTATCAAAGAGATATCAGAGAGTATTTCTCTCACTACTGTATTAAAAAATTGCAACTCTAGTTCTATCCCCAGCACTTATTCCCTTTCCCTACCTGATTTATTGTATACCTAAAGACTTACCACCTCCTGACATACTATATAGTTTGTTTCTTTAACTGTGTCTGGTCTGTGTCTACCAACTAGAATATAAGCCTTAAGATGATGGGAAATTTAGGGGCACCTGGGTGGCTCAGTCAGTTAAGCATCCAACTCTTGCTTTTAGTTCATGATCTTGGGCTCATGATCTTGGGATCATGAGAGCAAGCCCCACATCAGGCTCCACACTGGGTGTGGGGACTGGCAGTAAGATTCTCTCCTCTCCCTCTCCCTCTGCCCAACACCCCCAACCTCAAAAAAAAGAAAAGAAAGAAAAAGAAAAAAAGACAGGAACTTTAGTTCCTACAATATCATCAATATTTTGGAGAGTAAGGGTTCATTTGTATACATCTCAAGAGTTTTCTTGAGTTGATGTATGAGGATAGTTTCGCCATATTAGTGCATGACTAACTTCTTTAAAGAAATGCTGGGTGAGTTCAGTGCCCAGCTTTGCCCCCCTCCTACTACTTGTCTGTCTCCCATGCCTCTCCTAACTAGGGCCACAGAAGGAAGATTTCTCTTTCTTCGTTCAACTCCCTTGCCTTTTATTTGGAGTATCATGCCCAAAGGGGATTTGCGAATCTAATTCTTGATCCCTGTCCTTTAGTAAAAATGATTAGACTTAATGACATTTGTTTTCCCGTGTCCTCAAATAGCAAAGATGGCAGATGCCTGAACAGTGCTTTGAGATGTTACAGGAAAAGATCTTATTCCTCAGATTTCTTCCAGTAAGTCGGAGGACAGAATATCTGATATTCCGTCATTAAACCCCAGCATTTTAGGGCAGGGACGGAGAGGTAAATCGTAACTTTATCAGCACAGAGATCTTTCTTTTTTACGTTTTGTGAGCAGTGGGCCTCAACTATAAACTATAAACCAAAATGTAGTTATTTTCAGAAAAGTCAGTAAACCAAGTAAATTTCAGTCAACTCAGAAGTTTTGAGAAATGAGGCCATAATGTTATTCTATTGAAAAAGCCTGTTCTAGTCTTTAAAAAATACGTATAGGGGTATATTTGTGTGTGTGTGTTTTCATCTTGTGGCCCTTCTTACTTGAGTCTTAAAATGTTTCTTCTGTGTTTCTCCTCCTCTATTTTGTCACTGAAGAGTATGTGGCAGGTAGATTTGGCCAGGATGACGCCACGGGATATGCTGCTTTTAATCTTGACAAGAGTTATGGAGAGAACTTCACCATCTCTATGTTTGTTCGCACACATCGACCGTCAGGCTTACTCCTAGCTTTGGAAAACAGGACTTACCAATACATCCGTGTTTGGCTAGAGCATGGCAGACTAGCAATGCTGCATCCAGATTCTTCCAAGTTAGTAGTAAAGTTTGTTCTTAGTGATGGAAATGTCCACTTGATATCTTTGAAAATCAAGCCAAATAAAATTGAACTATATCAGTCTTCACAGAACCTAGGATTTGTTTTTGCCCCTACGTGGAAAATCCAAAAAGGAGATGTCATCTACATTGGTGGCTTGCCTGACGGACCAGAGACCGAAGCTAATGGTGGCTTCTTTAAAGGCTGTATCCAAGATATAAGATTAAACAACCAGAATCTGGAATTCTTCCCCAGTTCAACAAACAATGCATCCCACAATCCAGTTCTTGTCAATGTGACCCAAGGCTGTCCTGGAGACAACATGTGCAAGGTAGGATTTTCACACCAACTATGTCTATATTGTATGTTCACCTGTTGTTTCATTAAATAATTTATTATAACCATTCTTTGTATGTGAAGATAACGTTACTGACCCACCAGCCAGAATAACACTTCATCAATATTTTTCCAGCAAGACTGGAGGATTTATATGGAGCCATTAAAAAAATGGCTTTGACCTTGGTGGCATCATGGTCTATTTAACCATCCAAGATATCTCCAGCCACAGGCTTCTATTGCCCCAATAACAAATTGCTCAAGAATAATAATATTTTAACTCCCAAACTCTTAATGGTATCCCAGAGATCTAACTGAATTAACTCATTTTGGAAGAGATCATCATATCATGTATTTTAAATGCCCAGCTATCACTGTTTTTGACTATAAAGTCAACAACAACAAGAAACCCTGAATGGTAACTTTCTTCTGGTAGTTGGACTTGAAATTCTCCAAAATATATTTTCTCTGAGCCTATGTTTTACTTTATGTATTTTGTATGCTCTTCCAAAAGCTATTCAAATATGTGAATCTGTCAGCTCTGCATGACCTTTCAAAGGAAACGCATTTATATCTTTTGAACATTTATTGAGCTCTGACTACCGCCATGCACTGGGCTTACTTCTAAATGTACAAAAATGAATCCTGGGGGGTGGGATTATGGACATTGGGGAGGGTATGTGCTTTGGTGAGTGCTGTGAAGTGTGTAAACCTGGTGATTCACAGACCTGTACCCCTGGGGATAAAAATATATGTTTATAAAAAATTTAAAAAAAATGAATCCTGTTCATATGACTAGAGGAGTACTGCCAATGTGCCAGGCAGTGCTTTACATAGATGAATCCATTTAATTCTGCTGAAGGACTGCTGGGTACAACCAGCATTGTTATTACCCATTTATGTCAATGATAGATAAGGAAACTGAAGTTTAGAAAGGTTATGTAACAACTAAATCACATCTTAACAGTGGGACTGAGATCAATACCATCTCAGCTCTCAGAAATTCCCCTTTAAATACTTTCATTTTGGATATTTTGTGAGAAACCTTTTAAGAACTCAGATAATAATAGTATGTTTCTGAGTGAGAGGCCAGCACCTGAAGAGGTCACTGTCTTTGGATCCAGAGGCTCTAGGTACCAAGCTTCACCATTGGCCTATTTATTAGGATCTTGGATAACAGGAGGGCCCTCTGCTTCCTCATTAGTAAAAACAGGGGTAATAACCTCTACCTCAAGAGGTAATTGGTATGATTGAAAGTGCCTTGTAACTTAGAAATTCCAGAGAATGTCATAACACCTTTTAAAATTCTCCTTGTATTGTAGAGAATGGTCTTATCTATTTTCTCTTTCTCATTTCATCTTTCTTTTTGTTTCTTTCTCGCCCCATTTCTCTTTTAGAAAAGAGTTGGCAATGGTAGCAGTAAGTTTTTTTCCATTTGTCAACCAATGGATATAAAAAGTTCAAAGTGTAAATATGTAGAAAATAAGCATTTAAAAAGAACAGATATGGGGTCATGCCTTTACTGTTTCTGTGGTTAGTTGCCAGTGCTTTTTACAGCTTTGCTTTCTTTTCTGCTCAGTCCAACCCCTGTCACAACGGAGGTGTGTGCTATTCCCTGTGGGATGATTTCTCATGTTCCTGCCCTGTGAACACAGCTGGGAAAGCGTGTGAGCACATCCAGTGGTGTGAGCTCAGCCCATGTCCTCCCACAGCCCAGTGCCAGGCGGTGCCTCGAGGATTTGAATGTAGGTGGAGTTTAAAGTTGTCACCCATCCAATTAAGTTGGGTATTTCAGTTCCATGAGGCAACCCAAGAAAAAGAATTCAGACAAAACCTGCTTTCTGAAGGAACCTGTGGCTCTTTCCCCTGACTTGAGAAGTACCATAAACCTGACATCATCATCATCATCATCATCTAATAATAATAATAATAATAATAATATCCGGATTGGCTTCATGCCTCATCCTGCCCCCTGGATTTCCTTGGGGGTGAAGGGGAGATGGGGAGTAGAGGTCAGAGCAACACCAGACCTAGATCTTTGATTATTTAAAGCTAATTTCTGGAGAAATTAACCAAGTAATATTTGAGTTTCCTTTCCTCATTGTTGGGAATACACAGTCACGTGCTAGTGTGAGCTCACGGCCTAATGTTAACCATGAAGCCTCAGGCAGTTCACACAGTTTTTGTAATCTAAAGCTTTCACTGTAAATGCGGATAAAACATATAATTTATAGGTAGATAAAAAGATTTTGTGTGTATGTGATGATTTTATAACCATAAGTATAAAAAGGCAAACACATGGGGCATTCTGATGTTTTCTGAGTGTTTTCCTCAATCTGCAATGTTTCTTTGCCCATCTTCAATACTAAAGACCAATGTTAGCGAATTTGAATACTATTTCACAATTTTGACATGTCTACATAGTACCCACAATATTATTTACATTTTCTCTTCTCTCCTACTTCAAATAATGCAATAATATAATATTAGTTTTATTGTTAATCTTTCGATAGATGTCTTTAAGTTCTAAAGTTCTTAGTCCCAGTTATGTTCTATAAAAGCATTTACATCGTTTGGAATATTTTCACAGGGTTTAAAAAAAAAAAAAAAAAGAAGAAGAAGAGGATATCTAGAAACAGTGACAGACCGAGAACCATATCCTTGGTGTGTATTGGTCTTTAGTCTATGCATAAAGCAGGTTAGGATTTGGACATATTGCATCTGAAAGAACTTAAATGAATCTTCAATGCTACTGCATTCCCAGTACAGATAGAGTGGAAAGTTGGCCCCTGGTTTCCCAAAAATTCTCAATAACGTTTTTTTAAAGTACGACTTATCTTAATGAAGGAAGAAAATGTAAACCGATACGAGGGGTGGATTTTTACTAACTGACAGGTATGAACCCTAGAACCGACTTTTGCTACTTTGTGTAATTTTAATTTTATGTGATCTTATGACCCTATTGTATTTTCTTTCAAGAAAGATATATGGAGAAGGTCAGGTCTAATAGAATAACATACTCTTGAGAATATAGCTCATGCATCACCCTGAGTTTGCCTTTAGGGCATCCTATCAGAAAACTGAGGCTTAAAAATTTACAACCCACCTTACATACAGGTGTATTTATTATGATAAAGTTCCCCCAAAGAAAAGGTGAAATAGAAATACTGTTAGGTATATTGTGATTTTCCCCAGATGAGAAGTGATTTCAGCGTAGTAGTAAAATGAACCTATTTAACATCATAGACCATACTCTTCCTTTCGGAGTTGGAGAGAGCTATCGAGATTTGTCACTTTAACATTTATTTTAAAGCATGGAGTAAGACACTTGTTGTTCCTTTCTTTCCTAATCCCAACCCCAAACTTGGTGGGAAAAAACACCACAGTCAAAAGTAATAAAATCAAGAGAAATTTTAATTCAAATAATACATTTGAGTTGTATACGTGAGTGAGACACTTGAATTTTCTCCTGCAGTGGTTTCTGACCATTATCTCAATTTCCCAAATTGAGGATACAGGAATTATTTTTACAGATTTTTTATTTAATAATATGTACCTACAATATGTCTGGCAATGTTCTGGGGGAGGAATACGGAAAAGGCCTGATTTGGGAACAAGTTTGATGTCTTCAACGAATGACAGGAATTTTTTGTGGCGTAGCATGTGACTAAGGAAGAGATTGACAGCAAATGGGATCGAATAGTTAATCAAGGGTCAGATCACCCAGACTTTTGCAGGCACAGCTGAGGCAAAGACAGCATTTTTAAGGGTGATTTTTACTGAAAAGTGCCAGAAAGTGAGACTAGAGAATTCACCACTACCTTGACTAACACAGAGGTCATTGTGACTCGAGTAGCTTGGCTTCGGTGAAGTGACTGGCACAAAAGGCTGAGTGGTGTGTATAAAAAAGAAAACGAGAGACGAGGAACTGGAGAAAATGAGAATATAAAGCTATTTAGAGGAGTTGTGGCAGGAAAGGGAATAGAGAATTAAGGAAGCAACGGGAGAAGAGGAGGTGAATCGTGCTTTTGGGTCTTGTGTGTGTTTTGATTGTCTGATGTTGCAGCACATTCAGTATATTTGCGTGCTGGTGGTAAACAACCAGAGGAAAGGGGAAATGATGATGCACAGAACTGCTTGGAGAAAAGCCCCACACACCTGGTGTCGCAGGTCCTGTGAATACAGAAGTCGTGTGAGAGGAAAGGAGACCCACCCAGGAGGTGGAGAACTGGATTTTCTCTACTTAAGTGAATAGTCATAGGTTTTTCCAATACCCCTACCAAGGTCTTTGTCTAGTCATGCATTGAATCCCATTCATTTCCACCTTTTTTAGACATTGTTTCTACATGTAGCCTTTTTTTCAATGGGAAAGAAAGGTATGGTCTGGGTTTTGTTAGCAGACCATCTAGGTTTGGTATTCTGGTCTTATTCTTTATTAGCCACATGACTGTGAAAAAAATCACTTAACTGCAGGGAGTCTCAATTTCTTCTTTTACAAAATGGGGATGACAATAGTAATAATAATAATGATGTGCTCTAGAATTCTATATTAGAAATAATACAAAAAGAACTAGCACAGGGCCTAACCCATATCAAACAGTTGATACATGATGATATTAACTTGATCATTTGCAGTAATAAAGGTAATGAAGCCAACATTACAGATTCAATAAAGTTGCTCATTGGTGTTGCCTTCTCTCTTTAGGTATTGGAAATGCTGTTTTTAATGCACAAAGCAGTGAAATATTATTCAGGAGCAATGGGAATATTACCAGAGAACTCACCAATATCACATTTGGTTTCAGAACAAGGGATGACGATGTGATCATATTGCAGGCAGAGAAGGAGCCTGAATTTCTGAATATTAGCATTCAAGATTCCAGATTATTATTTCAGCTGCAAAGTGGCAACAGTTTTTATATGCTGGGTCTGACAAGTTCGCAGTCCGTGAATGATGGCATATGGCACCAAGTGACTCTTTCCATGATGGACCCACTGGCCCAGGCCTCCAGGTGGCAAATGGAAGTGGACAACCAAGCATCTTTTGTGACCAGTGCAGTTGCCACCGGGAACCTCAACTTTCTGAAAGATAATACAGACATTTATGTCGGTGATCGAGCTGTTGACAAAACGCAGGGCCTGAAAGGGTGTCTAGGTACAATAGAAATCAGTGGCATTTATCTCTCTTACTTTGAAAATATTCCTGGTTTCACTAATAAGCCCCAGGAAGAGCAGTTTCTCAAAATCTCTACAAATGCAGTGGCTACTGGCTGTTTGCCATTGAATGCCTGCTACTCCAGCCCCTGTTTGCATGGAGGAAATTGCGAAGACATCTATAGTTCTTATCACTGCTCGTGTCCCTTGGGATGGTCAGGGGCACGCTGTGAACTCAACATTGATGAGTGCTTTTCAAACCCCTGTATCCATGGCAACTGCTCCGACAGAGTTGCAGCCTATCACTGCAGGTGTGAGCCTGGATACACCGGTGTGAACTGTGAAATGGATATAGACAACTGCCAGAGTCACCAGTGTGCAAACGGGGCCACCTGCATCAGCAAACCCAATGGTTATTCTTGCCGCTGTTTTGGAAATTTCACAGGAAAATTTTGCAGGTGAGCATAACGTTCAGGTAAAGCTCCATTTTCCTTGTCAAATTGGAAAGCGTTCTGAGCTATGCATCTGTCGGCTGTGCTGAGCAGGAGTGACATAGGTCCCTTCCATCACAATTTGGTCACATAGATTGGATCTCACGTGGTGGGATGTTCCACAGGGAAGAATGGTAGCGTTTTGCCCAGATTTGAAGCAAAACATTTTCTCCAACATCTTCATTAGAATATGTCTTATGAACTGTAGTCCCAGAGTTTGGCAGTTTTAAGGTCTCAAGAAACAAATATTTTTTGCAATAAAATGCAAAAACTTATTTTTTTTCTTTGCTTTTTTTTTTTAAAGATTCCTTTATTTATTTTTAGAGAGAGACAGAGAGCAAATGAGGGTAGAGGGAGAGAGAATCTCAAGCAGACTCCCCACTGAGTGCACAGCCCAGTGGGGCTAGACCTCACAACCCTGAGATCATGACCTGAGCCAGAATCCAGAGTCAGATGCTTAATTAACTGAGCCACCCAAGTACCTCCCAAAAGCCTGGTTTTCATATTGTTTGAGGAAGCATGACTTCTACCCCTAAAACAATGCCCTCGGCTATTTCCGGCAGGTAAATCTTGTAAAATCTTGAAAAGTCTATGGTAAATTATAATTTTGAGAAAGCGAAATTATGACTCATATAAATGAACATGTTTTGATGTTTTCGTTGAAGTCATTAATTAATGAGGAAATAAGTATGATAGAAAAACCAGGTCAAAGGACAACCTAATTATTTATATATGTGCATATATATAATAATTGTATATATTTTTATTACCCACATAAACATAAATATATGTACAAAGAGATGAGGAAATGAAGTTGCTAATAAATGCAAAACCATTTAATCTTTTATAAAACATTACAATTAATATTTGAAAGTACATTTTTTACCATGTGACAGTTATATCACTATGGGCAAACTCATTTCCATTTCAGTGAGCAGGATCCATTCATATTAATGTCATTTTTCCACAACTTATAGAGCTGTAAAATAGCTTAGTGAAGAAAATCTAAGGCATACGCCCTACAAAATCAAACAATCCTAGAGGATCCTTTATATAACATGCAACATTCCTTCAAAAGACTACTCAAAAATATCTTTTGCCCATTTTGGCATATTTCACAATTTTTTCTAAAACTACTAAAACAGTGTTTTAATTCTAGTAATGACCTTTATCTAGTGTTACATAAACAGAAATAGGAAACAGTATTTTCCAGCTCAGTCACATAGCTTCAGTGTTTCCACGTAGAATTCACTACTTTATAACTTATACTGCTTTTAAATTCACTAAACAACTGAGTCATTATGGGGAGGTGAGAGGATTATTAATAACAAGTAATACATTCCCAGACTTCAGCAGAAACACCTGGAGTGGCAGCCTGTAGACTTAACACTAACTCAGAGCTGGTACCCTAATGGGATGAGTCTCCCAGCAGACAGAACAGGTAGCCATACCTATAAGAAGATGTATTTATCTCCATAACATTTATTGCTGTTCAGAACCTGTGAAGGCAGGGCACAGTATTAGGGGTCAGTATTGACATTTTAGTTGTATGTCACTTTCCATGAGTTAAAACGGACTCATTGGCCAACAGGCAAAGTGCCTGTTTTAAAAGCAAAAGACATTCAGAATCAAAATTTATAGTATTGCCGTGAACCCTTTGGATAAGTAAAGTAAACATATATGCCCCAGGAACTAGTTCTTCAGTATTTTTTCCTGCCTAATACATCAAAGTCAAGTTCTCAAAGATTAAAGTTCTCAAAAGTACCTTCTAATGAGATTCAAAAATTGTTTATTAAACGGAAGACGTATACAAAGCTTCACATTTGCATTGCTAATTGACCTCTTTCAAAGCCGGTTGACATTTTTGGTTCTTTTGAAAAGTCATTATGATATTTTCTTTTTAAAGTCGAATTGATTAGCTCTTGTGGGAAGAGACACACTTAACCGTCCTATAGGCTAGTTTCTCCGTATTAGCGGCAGTGCGCATAACAGGACAAAATTAAATTCATCTTATATTTCCCGAACATGAATTATGTACCAGATACCATCCATGCACAGTGGGTCATGAACAACACTCCTAAAATTACTTCTGGTCAGTCCCTTCACACTCCTGGATTTTTCCTTTGCATTCAAGTTCTGCTCAGCTTCTAACAATTTGTTCTGCCTTTATAAGGATTCCTTATTACAACTTTGCTGTACTACAAAAGAGCCACCCTCTTGAATTCCCATACAGTTGCCCCCGAGCGCTACATACAGTCATCCTAGACAGCATTTGGCTTGCATTCTGCTCAGCTATGAATCATTAGGTAGGGAACAGCGAGTGTTGGCGGGGTAACAGGAGTTCAGCTCTGAGAGCCTACAGAGAAATCACATGAGTGCTCGGGTACCAGAGTGCTGTCCTTGCTTTGCTGGCCTTTACAGAGATGCAATTTTCCGTGGCCTGTGTTGATTTATTAGCCAGGCAGCAGCAAACCAAGCTATAGCGAGTTTCTTCCCAGCCCTAAATTTATTGCCACCCCACGGCACAGATCTTATCTCATCAATGAAAACTGTAGGAATGGAAGATGTATAGCCCGCTTGTTACAGCGCCCTCCAGCAGGAGCTGTTTACGGAAAGTGATTGTGTCTAATGCAGCACAATTAAGCATCTGTAGCTCAGCCAGCCTGAGTACTTAATTAGTTTGGCATCAACTACATATATGAACTTTTCCAAAAAGTTTTCTTGAATGAAATGAACAAGATGAACAGCTGTTCTTTTATCTCCCTAGACACACCAGATTACCCTCAACAGTTTGTGGGAATGAGAAGACAAATCTCACTTGCTACAATGCCGGCAACTGCTCCGAGTTCCAGGGTGCGTTCACATGTCTGTGCCCTCCAGGTTTTACTGGGGAATGGTGAGTCCCCTTAGAACTTTATAGAAGAAAATTCTGGATTGAAAAACAGTGGGATTATGCAAGGTTGATGTCTCCTCTCATTTTTCCTCTCAGTTCCCATAGGAAAACCCAGGCTGAAATATAGGTCCAACCAGAGTCAGATAATAAAAAAGAAGAAAAATCACAGTTTAGGTCAAAGCAAAGAACAGTTCATTAGCCAAGACTTCAAATAAGAAAATACGTCTTTTTGAAAAATGTAAAATGTGCTATTTTTCTTTCTGATAAGGACTTCTGGTCTCATGTTTCTTTCCTGCTGACTCTAATAAGCGATGCAAATATAGTTGTTGTTGAAGTAAAATAAAATATACTTAAAAGATTGCCTCATAGAATGATCTAGAACCCCGAAAGTTTATAGACCCTAGCCATATGAGCCCATCTTTCCCAGAGAAAGCCTTCAATAGTTCTTCACCTAATATGGAGATGATGTTATAGAGTTGGCCAGTGGCTTCAGACGATGGCTGAAAATGCAGTCAAATTTGGATATGCGTTTGCCGGGCCAAAGGTGAGGTTAAAAATTAAAAAAAAAAAAAAAAAAAAGTACTCCCCAGCTTTTCTCAGCTTCTCAAAAGGACCAGTGTCCTCAAAATGATTCTACACCAGGGCTCTCCCTATGCTCTTACATATCTCTTTATGAGCAAATAATAAATAGTTAACCATCTGTTGAACACTAAGTCATGCATCTTATAAATATCATCTCTAATTGTTATTCCTTTCACTGTTCATTTGCATAAATTGAGGCTGAGGGATTAAGTTAGAGGTCAGCTGCCAATCCAGGTGTGTGCTGCAGGGAGATCCCGCTGCCCTCAGGGTCTGGGCTCATCGTTTGGATATTCTGACGGAAATGAGTAAATCTTTGCTTGCAACAACTCAAAAAAAAAAAAATGGGAGAAGTGCTCCTTCATCTCATATGCCGTCCGGCACAAGATAGCGATCTCTGATCAAACTCCCCGCATTGAACAAATTAGATAAATGAAAATATAAGGCATTTGACAGAGTTTGATTGAATGAACTTTTCTCAAAAGGGAAGTTAATAAAATTCTGGGTATAATTTGTGCCCCCTGACAACTGCAGTCTGGAGTCATTGGAATGCTCTCTTTCCCAGGTGGCTCTTTTGGCGCAAGATACAGCTATTTTGCCATTTTTACAAAATAGCAGGCAATCTCAGATATACCTGCCTTTTACCCAGTCGGCATTCAGTGGCTGATCCAGCTCGTGCCTTCACAGCCTGCTTTCAGCAGCGGCTCCAAGTAGCCCCCGCAGACCTGTCGTATGTGTGCACGGAAGGACGGGGAGCCCTCGAGCATGTTCTATTTTCTAGTGAGCCCCTTCTACCATGCCACGTACTGTTAACGCAGACCATTCAACTGGCCTCCAATTCCATACCCCTCCGAAACAGTGCAAATATTTCCTTGTCCTAAATATTTCCTTGACCAACTCGTTCCCTATATTTAAGTGCTGGTTATTTCCTGCCTCCGTGTCACGGGTGAAGGCTTCATGTCACACTCACGTTCAGCGGCACAAGGCACAGACACATCCCAAGCCTTGGATTATTTTTCTGCTCCTCACACATTATCCCTATTTACAACAAACATTTCTTTTTCCTCCAACATTTGTTTAAAAGAGTCTTGCATTTAAATGCAAATAACTTCTTTGAAATGTGCTAAGAAAAGGAAGCTCCAAGTTTTCCTTCCTCTCTGGGGACCCTCCTCTGGATCAACTTCTCTGTTTCAAATAGATTTCTAAAATAGTGACCACAGGTTTAATAGATGCTGTACTTTCAAAGTCCTTAAGCATGGTCAGTTAATTCACTGGGTGTTAATGGATTTATTTATTTTGATTGTCGATCTATTAATGAATCTCTAATGAAAGCTCCGGTAATGGTAATGTTCATAATGAATGTGTATGTGTGGTCTCTGTGCACTTCAAAAGAGAAATAGGGGCACCTGAGTGGCTCAGTGGGTTAAAGCCTCTGCCTTCAGCTCAGGTCATGATCTCAGGGTCCTGGGATTGAGCCCTGCATCAGGCTCTCTGCTCTGCGGGGAGCCTGCTTCCCCCCCTCCTCCCCCCACCACCTGCCCCTCTGCCTACTTGTGATCTCTGTCAAATAAATAATAAAATTTTTTAAAAAGAGGGAAGTAGATAAGAAATGGAGAAAGAAGAGCCCGAGAAGACTGGAAAATACTAGAGAGTCTCCCAAGGCCTAGGGGCATGGGACTTCCTTAAGGTCCAAAGATACTGAAAAGCTGTGTTCCTGCAAATTGCCTCCTCTTCTGTCTGGCTAGACCCCCAGCTTTCTAGTGTCATCCTGGCAGGTTGCAAATGATGGATGGTGTGAACACTCCGGCCCACCCAGGACAAAGAGTGCTTGGCAGCCTCTCCCAAGTTGTCGGGTTTTGCTCAGATCTAATCGGAGAGGCCTCCTTCCAGGGCAGAATCCTGAGCCAAAAAAAGAAAACAAAAATGTCTCAGCTATGCTTGGTATCCAGCGGGATAAGGAGCTGTTTTCCTGGGAAGAAATCTTTTTTTCCTTTGTACTTCGGGTTGGCCCTCCCCACCCACCCCGCTATCCCCCTTCATTTTGAGCCTAGTAATTTCGTCGATGACCCAGACAAGCAAGTGTTACCTTTTGGGGGGCGAGGAATGAAAAGTGGTTTACATTACACTTGGACATTGTAAGTTGCTCTTTTGGGATTCTTGAAGCTAGCATTTTATATGAATTTCCCAAAGTAAAAGAGATACTTTAGTTACTGCTCTATCCAGGGGCCTAACAGAGTGTTTGGCATATGATTAAGTGCTAAATACACAAGTACTGAACCGCTGAATGAAAGTGACTGGCGAGTTAATCGGTGAGTTTACCGAAAAATAAGTTGTTGGCCGAAGGTCGGGGAAAGACAACAGTGTCCCAAGGAAGTGGAAAATTTCAGTATACCTTAGTATTGATAACACTTGTTGGGGAAAATTTAGCTTTTGAAAGTCATTCTACCTGAATATTTTAAAAACTACACTTAGCTCTAAAACATATTTATTAGGAAGTGAAATTTCCTTTTTTTTTTTTTAAGATTTTATTTATTCATTTGCCAGACAGAGACCACAAGCAGGCAGAGAGGTAGGCAGAGAGAGAGAGGAGGAAGCAGGCTCCCCGCTGAGCAGAGAACCCGATGCGGGGCTTGATCCCAGGACCCTGGGATCTTGACCGGAGAAGGCAGAGGCTTTAACGCACTAAGCCACCCAGGCACTCCAGGAAGTGAAATTTTCTAATTACCTACTTCTGCTTTTTGTTGAAAAATAGGATTCCAAAAAAATAAAAAGAAGATTCCAAAGGAAAATAACCCCAGTTCTTCAAGAATAAACTGTTTTTTCCTTCTATTTTTGATGGGCTTTCTTTCCCCCCACAGCCCGAGGGCATGGATGTAGTACAATCCTGACAGCAGGGGCACAGATCTGCTCTGTAGACTCCAGGTTGGCAAAATGCAGCCTCACGGTTCCCATGTGTCCCCAGTAAACTGAACCAAAGGTGGCAAAGATGGCAAATGCTCTTTGGGGAGAAAACGACCATTCCTCAGGTTTTTTCTTGGTTTCTGAAATCTCGCACCTGTTTTTTTCATTCTAATTAGCTGGGCATGTGTACAGATTATTTCCCTTAAAAACGAAATTTGGGACAGGAATTTTAAGCAACGTGTCCCCACATCATGATGTGTACGTAAGTTGCATGGGAGTTGGTAAATCAGACCGTAGGGTTCCAGGTAGATAAGGCATTTTTTTTCCCCCATTTCACAGCCAATTTATTCAACAGAGACCAAGGCTGCTGCTGTTTCTGTTTCTGTTCAAGGTGCGAAAAGGACGTGGATGAGTGCGCCTCCGACCCGTGCTTCAACGGAGGACTGTGCCAGGACCTGGTCAACAAGTTCCAGTGCCTCTGTGACGTGGCCTTCGCGGGCGAGCGCTGTGAGGTGGACGTAAGCGGGATCTCCTTTTACGTGTCTCTCTTACTGTGGCAGAATCTCTTTCAGCTTCTTTCTTACCTCATTCTGCACATGAATGACGAGGCAGTTGTCGAGTGGGGTGAACAGGAGGATGACTAACACTCATGGAGACATTCCTGACCTTAACAGCCATTGAAGCTCCAGAAATGTCTTGACGCATTTGAGACTCTAAAAAAGAAAAAGAAACACTACCTTGAAAATTAAAATAAATTCAAGGACTGTTTGAAGCATACCATGAGTGTCATATGAGAATATTAAGTATTTACGTATTTCAGCGATATCTGTAAAAAATATTGTTCTTAACGTAACCAGAAACTTCTCATTGAGTACACTTGTACAAGTACGTTGTTTTTCTTAGTGCTTCCACGTTTGAGTGACGACTACAGTAAGAACTGATTCTCTCCCACACTCCATTTCTGTGTATACTTCTGTAGTGTTAGCTGCCCCGTGCACCCTGATCCTAAGACATTGACGTTCTTTCGTTCCTGTCTATAATTCATGACATGACAGTTTGACTAATTAAACTGTTTTGCATCCGTCTATGTTTTTATACATAGCTATTCAAATGAAGTGTTGCCAACTCTCTGGGAAGTTAAAAATGTATATAAAGAGAAAGCAGGGAATGACGCAAGATCCCTAAAATGGAGAAAGAAAAATTTTCTGATCTAATTGGTATCAAAACTCAAATTATGCCTCACCAGTATACTTCCTGTTTCCACAAAACCTCTCCTCCAGTTGTGTGACAGGGAAACCCTACTTCCATTTCTTTTTCCTATAATAGTTTCTGTTCAAATAGAGTACTTTTTGGTTAATTGTTTATAAATTATGACCTTGCTGATATTTCTGTCAAATAGACTGATTTGAATTGCTTTTTGAAGCATCTTTAATAAAAATAAGTACTGTTGTATATCCACACACCAAAAAGCATGTATTATAAAACTTGATTTCTTAGAAGCATGTTTTTCTAAAATTTGCAAGTATCATCTTTAATTATCTTTCTGGAAAAAAAAAAACAGGGAATCAGAGTAGATTTCATCATCAAAATATATTTGACATTATATTTCTTTAAAAATATATACCTGAAATGATGGCTCTACAAAGTAAATTAATAAGATATGCAAAAAAATTATAGCTATTTCTTAGCTTTAATTGACTAAATATAATAATAATTGAAAGAACTTTATTTGAGAATATTTTTAATTCCTTCCACGGGCATGTTAGAATTTCTGCTAACTATCTCTGTGTGGGTACACCCTTCCAAAGAAGACATTGTGCCCATTTAAATGGAAAAGTGGTTTGATCCTATGAATTAATTTAGAAAACAGCTACAATAACAATGACCTGACAAATATAGTTTTGTAAATGTGTCTATGTCTTTCAGAGCTGCCCTGGTTTGACAACGCGAAATTGATTTATCCTTTGGGTGATATCCAATAGTCATTTGGCCCCGATTGTGTAAAGAAAGTTGTTTTTTTCTGTGGAAATGACCAAGGAAGACCTAACTATACCAATCAAAACAAAAGGACAAAATGGTATATCATAAAAACAAAGGAAATGGATTCAATTCTATTTTTCAATAGTCCTAGAAGATTTTATGCAGCCAATTCATATCCTCTAGGACACTGGCAGTCGTTTCAGATGGGAAGCAACTGATTCTCCGTTTCCTCCCCTCCAGGCAGCACGCACCTTCCTGCTGTCTCAGATGGATCCCTTCCAAACTTAGACTTTGCGGCAAGAGATTGGGAAAAACCCCCTACCATGTTTGCCTGGAAGCAAGCATAAAATAGATTATGGCCACGTACATATGGCTTTCACACTGACTCCCTTTTTGGACATATCTGTACTTGCATACTTACAGACCACTTCCATGTAATTTTTTACCTCCCGGATATATCTGAGTCCTTCACAAATGCTTTCTCTCTGAAATTCTTTTGTCTCTGTGTCACTGTCACTGTCAACCACTTTTCTATTTTCCACATGTCTTGTCATGAGATGCCTGACTTAAAATAACAAAACAAAACAAAACTTTCCCTTCTCTGTTTTTCTCTATTTTTAATTGCATTGTGTATGGTTCTGCCTTTTACATATTTACATAGAAAAATAAAACTTGTGTTTCTGTATCTCTACTTCTCATCCTCTGACAACTGTCTTCATTTGCCCTGACCGTGTCTTGCGTGGTTAAGATGTCCACAAGCCAGGCACACCCATGCACAAGCACGCGTGTGCGTGCACACACACCTCATAATGAACACCCAAGCATCAGTGCTCATCTTCCTGGATTGAGGTCTGCTTCCCTAGATGTGTCCCTGCAAAGTAAATACCTGTGGGCATCAAAATCAGGGTCCCGTGTACTTCGCTCCTTGGCAAGTATACCTTTGGTTGGCGTTCTAGAACTGATTATATCCCTAATTGCTCTCTCTGTGGTTTACAATGTCTCTGCCCGTAGTACGCATAGTTCAACCTGTTCCACAGAGAAGCCATCTCACCTAAATGAAAGAAATTCAAACAAACTCTTCTAAAACAAGTCTCTGAAACAAAACCTGTATTTAGTTGCATACCAGATCATTTCTTTTTGCTTATTTTTAAGATTTAGTATATGAGCTAAATGGGGCCATGTCTCTGTGTTTGGCCATGCCTCTTTCTTCTTTGTGTGTGTGTACATGAAGAATGGTTTTTATTACTCTCCTTTTTAGGGAGCAGGGAAGTAGAGAAAATAGGAACGTTTGCAGAAATTAGTGTTCGGCCAGCATGAGGAAACAATTAAATTTCAGTAGCACTATTGAGAACCTATCCTGGGCCAGGGACTGTGATGAGCTGTTTTTAAATATACTTTTTTTTCAGCATAAGAGCAACCAAAGTCTCTCACCTCCCAAAATCTTCACTAAATTGTGCCTAAAGATCCTTTTGCCATTTCTGAAATTATTTAGCTTAATTTTGTAAAATTAAAGTGGGATTCCTTCTGGAAATGGTGATACATAAAATTTGAGTTTAGTGATTTAGGTAGGAAACCAATGAAAAGAAATCTGTGTTGTCCAACTACCGAAGTTATTACTAAAATGGACTATCTCCCTTCTTTCCTCTTTTAATTTATGCAACAATAGCTTAATGACTCCCTACCATGTGCTATGGTCTGGATTAGGTGATGAGAAACAACTACAAATTGCTTACCACAAGTTGAAGGTCTGGTAGGAGATGTGGGTAAACAAACAGTGAAGGACAGTTCCTGGGTCAGTGTTAGGATAAAACTAAGTACCAGTTATAAGGCAGCACTTAGGAGGAGCATTTTGCTCAGTCTTAAAGGTGCCTGTGGAAGGTCTCAAAGCCAAAGCTGGGATTCAAAGGTAAACAGGTGTCAAGTTGTGGCAGGAGGGTTGGAATAGCAGAGACTGCTGCAGAGCCCCTGAACGGTGACTAGAGCCTCAAGGGTAGTGGGAACACAGTAAGACTGAGGCTACAGAAGGACGAGAAATGAATCCTCCTAAGTCAGATCAGGGACCTTGGCTTTTCCTCCTAAGAGTAATGGGGAGTCTTTAAAGGGGTTCAATCAGAAAAGTAACAAGATCGCACTTGCACTTGAGAAACATCAATTGGGCTTCTATGTAGAGAATAGATTAAAAGAAATGCAAGACTGGACCCCCAAAGACACATTTATGGGGCTATTGCTGTAATTCAGATAAAAGGAAGTGAGCTTGGCTCTACGTTATAGAATCTAAGGGGATTCGAGGAGGGGTTGCTGAATAAAGGTTGAAGCTATAAGACCTATAGCATGATTGTTTGGAGAAGACATAGTTCTGAGCAGATACTCCAGTTAAATTTGGTGAATGTTAAAAAGTATTTGTAGATTTAATAAATGAAAAAATATAAGGTTCATTGGGATATCCAAATACTGTTACTATTTAGTGTGAATAATCCAATCTGGAATTCAAGAGAGATAGCTGAGCTGGGTGTCTAAATTTGCGTGTCATGTTATAGATCTATTGATACTTTGTATTCCAGTCTCCATATCTATAATCCATTTGTATTGTTTCTTATTATCTTTTCCAGTTTTATTGAGATATAAATGACATAGAATGTATGTAAGTTTAAGGCATGCAACTGGTTGATCTGACACACTTACATATTGCAAAATGGCTGCCATCAGAGCCTTAGCTAATGCCTCCATCTCATTACTTAATTACCATTTCTTTTTTTGTGGTGAGAACATCTACCATCTATTTTCTTAGCAACTTTTAAGTGTGCAGTACAGTAGTATTGTGAACTGTTAGTCACCATGCTGAATATTTGAGTAGAACTTACTCATCTTGTAGCTGGAAGCTGGTATCCTTCGACCAGCATCTCTCCATTCCCTCACCCTCTGCTCCCAGCTACCATCATGCTACTCTGTTTCTATGTTTGTGCAATGTTTTTAGATTTTCTATATGAGTGGGATCATACAGTATGATATATTTATTTTCTGTCTGAATTATTTCACTTTGCATTATGCCCTTAAGATCCAAATGACAGCATTTCTTTCCTTCTCAGGTGGAGTAACATTCTTTTGCATATACATACCAGATTTTCTTTAGTCATTTACCTGTTGTTAAACATGTAGGTTGTTTTCATACCTTGGCTGTTGCAAATAATGCTACAGTTAACATGGGAGTACAGATAGCTCTTTGAGACAGTGGTTTCATTTCTTTTGTATATATACCCAGAAGTGGAATAGCTGAATTATTCAGTAGTTCTATTTATAACTTTTTAAGGAAACTCCATACTATTTTCCATAGTGCCTGCACCAATTTACATTCCTACCGACTGTGCATTAGGGTTACCTTTTCTCTATATCCTCGCCACCACTTGTTATGTCTTTTTGATGATAGCCATTCTGACAGGTGTGAGGTGATGTTTCATTGTGATTTTGATTTATATTTCCATGATGATTGATTATGCTGAACACCCTTTCATGTGGCTGTTGGCCATTGATATGTCTTCTTTGGAAAAATGTCCATTCAGTTTCTCTGCCCAATTTTTAATCAGATTGGGGCTTTTGGGCTATTGAGTTGTATGAGTTCTTCATACAATTTAAATATTAACCCCTTATCAGATATAAGATTTGCATGTATTTTCTTGCATTCCATAGGTTGCCTTTTCATTTCATTGATGGTTTCCTCTGCTCAAAAGCTTTCTAGTTTCTTGTAATCCCACTTGTGTACTTTTGCTTTTATTGCCTTTGCTTTTGGTATCAAATCCAAAAAAAATCATTGCCAAGACCAATATCAGGGAACTTACACCATATGTTTTTGTCTAGGGATTTTACAGTGTCACGTCTTACATTCAAGTTTTGAATCCATTTTGAGTCGATCTTTGTATATGGTATGAGAAAGGAATTCAGTTTTATTCTTTGGTGTATGGCTATTCAGTTTTCTTAACACCATTTATTGAAAAGATAATCCTTATTTTTGGCTCCTTTTTCATAAATTAATTGGCCATATATGGATGGGTTTTTTTCTGGGCTTTTGATGCTGTTCCATTTGTCTATGTGTCTGTTTTTATGCCAAACCTGTACTGTTTGAAATCAGGAAGTATGCGGCCCCCAGCCTTGTTTTCCCTTCTCAAGATCGCTTTGGCTCATCAGGGTCTTTTGTGGTTCTATATACATTTTAGGATTGTTTGTTCTACTTCTATAAAAAATGCCATTGGAATTTTGATAGGGATTGGATTGAACCTGTCGATTGCTCTGGGTATGGACATTTGAACAATATAAATTCTTCTAATTCATGAGCACAGAGTATCTTTCCATTATTTGTGTCTTCTTCAATTTCTTTTATCCCCATCTTATAGTGTTTCGTGTACAGATCTTTTACCTCCCTGGTTAAACTTATTCCTGAGTATTTTATTCTTTTTGTTGTTATTGTAAATTGGATTATTTATTTATTTCTCTTTCAGATAATTTGTTGTTGATGTGTAGAAATACTATTTCTTTTTGTATATTGTAACAACCCTTAGAAGGAGACATAAGGAAAAAGCTTTATGACCCCAGTCTTGGCAATGGTTTCATGGGTATGGTACCAAAAGCACAGAGAGCAAAAAGTGAGAACAGACAAATAGAACTACCTCAGATTTCAAAACTTCTGCTTGGCAAAAGAAACAATCAATCAAGTGATTTTTATCCTTCACTCTGCTAATGTGTATTACATTGTTCAGTTTTTATATGTTCAACTGTCCTTGCATCCCAGAGATTAGTCTCACTTGGCCATGATATATACTTCTCTCAATGTGCTATTGAATTTGCTTTCCTAGTATTTTGTTGAGATTTTTGCATCTATGTTCATCAAGGATATTGGCCTGTGGTTCTCTTTTCTTGCGGTATCATTTGGCTTTTGTATCAGGAAAATGCTGACCTTCTAAAATGAGTCTAGATATTTTTCTCTCTTCATCATTTTTTTTTTTGAAGTGTTTGAAAAAGATTGAAGTTAATTCTTCTTTAAATGCTTGGTAGAGTTTACCAGTGAGGCCATTTGGTCCCGGGCTTTTCTTGGTTGGGAGGTTGAGTGATCACATTTCTATCACCAAAATAACTGTTGTGAAAAGGTAGAAAAGGAAGAGATGATACTTTTGAAATCGTGAATAATGACATGCACTAGTAGTGTTTTCAATTTGAGAGGCTCTCCTATTTGTAAGTCCAGTCTTCCCCCACTTATAATATCTCTGGGAGGCATTATTATCTTTATTTTAAAGATAAATGAATAGAGATTTTTAAAGGTTACCTGAATTTCCCCAGGCCAAGTATCCAGGAAGCATCAAAGTTAGGGTTTATCCACATCATTTACTTCCAAGTCTAATGCTAAGGAGAGGTGTGAGGTCTGTCAGTTAGGACCCGGGAAAGGGATCTTAGAGTCATTAGCAGGAGTTTCCCTGTTCTTGTCATCCAGACTGGTCAAAAAATATGTTAGGAATGGTTTGGAAAACAAAAGGAGAACTCCTTTTCAATGCAGCCCTTAATTGTTGGTGCCTGTGCTGGCTCGTTGCAACATCTCTCAAAGGAACTCACACTAAGAGAAATGATGGCAAGGATAACTAGAATTACCAAAGCCGGGGGGGGGGGGGGTGGTTCGAGGAGTAAGCAGACGTGTCTGACTGTTAATGTGACTCTTTACCCTGGCTACATAAAGAGCCTAAACATACATGCATATTAATGGATGACCTGATGGAGGGAAGCTGTTCAGAAAAGTCCCAGAGTGCCAGGATGGGAGGCATTCTTTGAGACACAGTAAGTCTAGCAAGTGATAGGAAATTGTCCTCCACACTAAAAAATTTATAAAGCTCATTAAACTAAGAGAATAAAGCAGAAAGTAAAAATAAACTCAGCAGGGATTTGGAGTCATTTGTGAATGACAGAGTCACAGATGGTTTCTGAGAGGGCTAGAGCTATGCTTGATCATAAAGGCTGATGTCAAGGATGATGCCAACTGGCCCGCATCCTCGGGCTTTGGTGAAGAACAGAGCACTGGCCAGTGGCACATGAGGCTTCCTCTCTGTGGCAATCTCTTTGTGCTCTCGGTTTGGCCTTCAGGAACGAGATACCCAGAATGACATTCTCTACAAATTATTATTTTTAAAAACACTGTCACTTTTCACTGAGTTTCCACTAATTAGCATTCAGGAAGGAGTAAATATAGCACTAACATAAGAAACGGCTCTGAAATGTTATTTTGATGTATTTCAATCACTGGAATCGGGTCTGATTCAGTGCACTAATCTGTTTTCCTTTCATCTTTTCACACATTATTAAGACTTCTGCTTCACCAAGTATAATTAATGCTCTTCATTTCTTAATGTGGGGTCATCACCACGAGCTTCACAGAAATCATGTAATGTAGACTTTCACCTTCAGAACACATATCTCTGTGTGTCCAAAATAGAACAGAAACGGGCTATAGGGAGTGGGCCCCTGGATTGCAGGTATGACTGACCTGGTTGGTGTTAAGCCAGACAACTGTGAGAAATGGCCACTGAATTGACTAGCTAACCAACCCAACCAAACCAACCCAGGTACCTGTCAAATTAATCTCATCATCTTTTAAATATCCTTAATGGGATCATTGCATTGCTACAATAGTGGACTTTGTGGAAACTGGTTTTTAAAATATTCATTTATCCATTTGTCCCCCATTGATCAAGAGTCTGCTATAAGCAAAGCTCTGAGCCCAAGAATGGTGGGCAACTAAAACACGCACAAAGGATCTATTTCTGCTCTCCAAGAGCTTGGGCTGGAGAACTGAGTGACTTCCTTGTACAGCTACACCCATACCGTTTTTCAATTTTGTAAATCATGAAGGTATTTGAAATGTGCCCATAGTGACCATTGGTTATGACCAGGGTGACCACATTATTTATTGTTCGACTAGAGTATTTTAAGAGTGAAAGCAAGAACTATTAATAATCATGCTGGGACAACAACCTACACTGATATCATTCTGTGCAACCTGAGATATATCCTAGGTATTGCCCTAGGGGGAATGCCTTGTTTCACCGCATACACTTCCATTCTCTTCCAGATGTGCCTGAAGTCTATCATAGATCATTTCAGAAATGAGATGTACATGATACAAACCAATTAGTTGGCCAAGTAACTCAAAGCAAACAATGAGGCCAATTACATCTTGCTAGTTACCATTTTCTTGAATGATCTCCGTTGTTTTATACTCAAGAACTTTGACATTGGTTCCATCTTTTCAGAACACAGTTGTGATCAACCAAACTGAAAATTGCTGGTATGCAATCAAATATCATGCTGTTGTCTGGTTTGATGTGATGTGAATTTAATTTTTCCTAAATTTTAACTTTCACAAGCAGAGAGTGTAGATTCTTATGTAACATGGCTTTTCTTCTTGAATGACTTATATTCCCTTTAGGAAATGAAGCTTCGGCTCATTGAATCCATAGCTGATCTTTTTTGTGAGAACAAATGGAATGACATGTAGAAAAGTAGGTACACTCGAGGGAATTTAACATGTGAGCACAATTAAATATCAAGATAACTGACTTGGAATTAGTAATTATTTTAATATTCTACTTAAAGCTTTCATGACTCGTGATACATATTTATGGATTGAATGCATATTATTTTCCTATCTTTTGTAAAAACAAAAATTTCTTTATTTCTTCAAGGGCATAAAGATCGTGGCTATTATCTTTTACTCACAATTATAATTTCTGAATCACAGAGTGTTGTATATAAACTGCAGAAATCTTTTGGAAACTAATTGTACACAGAAAGGAAATAGCATATTAATACAGCTCATCCCAAACAAATGGGTATTTGGAGCAAAGTGTATTTAATCACTTGGAAAGCATATTCAAGATTCTCATTGTCTACCTGGGTTTAATTTAGTTTCACATGTGACTTGGAGTATATATTACTTCCACCCATTTCTCCTACTATTTCTTTGATAGTCCTGTGCAGATAGCAAGACTCTGCTGTAAAGGAAAACTGAGATAACAGTGTATTTGTCATTCAGAGTGGTAAAGTACATAGTAATGCCTGATAAATGACTGAAATCACTTGAGTTGATAACCTAAAACTCAGGGGGAAATTAAATTTTAAAAGTAAAAGTTCCTTTGAATTTTTAAAAAAGATTTTATTTTTATTTATTTGTCAGAGAGAGAAAGAGAGACAGACAGACAGCCCAAGCAGTGGGGAGCAGCAGGCAAAGGGAGAAGCAGGCTCCCCACTGAGCAGGGATCCGGATGTCAGACGCGATCCCAGAACCCTGGGATCATGACCTGAGCTGAAGGCAGACATTTAACCATCTGAGCCACCCAGGGGCCCCTCCCTTTGAATTTTTTAATAGCCAGCATCAAGTTATGTATATAATAGTACTCAATAAATATTCACTAACTTACTGATATAATGAGCAAGTGTTTTTGAAGTAAGTTCAAAGTGGCATCTTCTGGCTTAGAGAATCGTGTGTGTGTGTGTGTGGGTGTGTGCATGTATTCAACTTGCCTCACAGTTACTAAAATTAATGAAAGTGATAGTACATATTAAATTTCCCTACCAATTTTGCAAAATACAAAAGGCAAGTCTCAGTCATTTGTAACCACTTCAGGAATGAGATTGTCTCAAGGATAAGTGAGTCACACTCTCCATGAAGGGAACATTTCCATCCAAAACCAAATGCACAGAAACCCTATTACTTATGCCGAAGTAGAATTTGGTATAACCTGGCTTTTTCCCGAGCCAATTCCAGAGGAAGCTTAGATGCCTAAAGACATGGGCTCACACCTGTAACATAATCCTGTAGACACCCAAAGACACTCTCAGCGCAGTCCTCGAGGATTTATTCATGTGACTTTCTCTTTGCTTTTAGAAAAGCATTCCATTTTATCCAATGGATAGAACCCCTCAAAATCTCAAGTGACGGAGAGGAGCGTAACTTCTCCTCAAAGATAAATATGGTTGAATTATTTAAATCCATGTCCTCTTAACTCCTCTGCAGAAAGAAAGAGACAACCACTGCTGCAACTTTGAAAAAAGACATTTGAAAGGATATGTTGCTTATTTCCTTTTGAGCCTTATATCCTTATTTCATTCCTCTTTGCCTGGTCAAAAGATATGTTCTCAAACCTTGCCGGTGAAACCTTCCTTGCTCCTCTCCCCTACCTTATCAGTCCCAGGAGTGGCGTCACGTTTTCCCACCATCCCAAAAGCACCTCTAACCTGTCATAACATTTCCTATTTGTGGAGCACTTACTCCGAGCCAGGCCCTGTGCTAAGGTCATTACACACATTATCTTATTTGTCATTCACAAAAGTCGCAAGACTTAGGTAATGGCATTTCTCCATTCTGCTAATGAGAAACTGAAGTCGGGTAGAGGTTAGGTCTCTTTCCCAACAAGGTGGGGTATGTTTACCTCTAACCAATGAGAAATACTCTAATACTTTATCTGTCTCCTTGTCCTCCATCCTGTGAGCTACAGGAAGGTAGAAAGAATGTCTTATTTACCTTTGTAAAGGTAAAGGCACCACGTTAGTGCCTGGCCGTGGTGCCTGATAGAGCAGATGCCTGGGTATTTCATGAAGGAGGAAGTGACGGCGGGGGGGGGGGGGGGGGGGACGCGCACAGAGGAGGGAATACGGATGTTTCCAGAGGTGGGGAGAAAAGAAGTTTCACACAGAGCATACATGATCCAGATCTTAAAGAATGAGCAGGAATTTTCCTAGCGAAGCAAAAAGCATATTCGCCCCCCCTTACCTCCGCCCAAAGTGTTTTTGTTTTGTTTTGTTTGATGGTTTGTTACCAAAGTGTTAATTGCACTGTTTTTTTTCACTGAAGAAATTAAGTTACAAATAAAGTTGTGTGCCTGTTAGCCAAGAGAGTTCTGAATGCCCCAGTCTTTGTTTCTGGTAGAAAAGCCACGTTAGGTGTATAATTATCTGCTGCTATGATTTTAGTTCTTCTTTCTGTAACTGCATTTTGATATGCGTGAGGGTTTGTGAAAGGAAAACCTGGGAAGCCACCATCGGAGCCATAGACTTCCCCAGGGACCACCTAGCAGGGCTTAGAGATTGGAGAGAAGGAGGAAATTTATGGGTCCTGGGCCCTGAAAGGTAGTAAACATCACACAGATTGTCGAAGAGGCCCGAAGCCAGGAGAGGGGGAAGTGTTAGAAAAAGTAGGAGCAAAAGGAGGATCCAGGAAAGAGTCGCAGGAGCACAGGGACATGGAATCTTCTCCATTGGCTCCCCAAGAGCATCATCAGGGAGACCAGAATTTACCATTGTTTTTTTTTTTTTTTTACAAAACCACTGGTCAGAAAAGCCTTCCAAAGACGTTTCCAAATGTTCTCCCTTTTCCGAATTCAGCAGAGCCTGGAGGATTTGTGCCGTCCACTCCCTCTTCCCTCTTGCCAGCTCATCCTCCCTCGAAACCCCCTGCCTTAACTGCTCCTGGCGGGGCAGGTGGACGTTCTGGGCCTCGCGGCAGGAAATGCAGAGCCCCGTCCACTCGCCTTCTGTCTTCTCATCAGTCCCATGGTGGCACAGTGAGCTGCTAGGGGTGGGCCTTCCACCTACCCCCGGGAACTCAGAGAATGAGAGTAGATTCCCAAAGTGTGCACTCTGTCCACACGTTTGCTTCGACAGCGTGTCTGACAATGGGTAAGACGTAGGGAGAGCAGGGAATGAGGGAAAGAGAATATATAATCCCAAATATCGTAACTTCAGGAAAACTACAATCTAGTTTCAGAGGGAAAAACATAAGACATGTTGAAAAGAAATAAGCCCTAATTTTATTCCCGAGTAGAAAGCTCAGGATGAATTCCCCTAATTTTGGTCACTATGAGCTGTTATAGGAAGGGAAGGTTTCATAGAGAATATAGGAGTTAAGCTAGGCCATGAAATTGGAGAAAGATAATCTGGAGGACAGAAAATGGGAAAGCATTCAAGAGAGAATGAAGGTCATAAGAAAAGTTGTGATAGTGGGAGAAGGTTTGGGTGATGTGAACTCGGGAGAGTGGAGAGGCCCGCCTGGATGTAATGTTGGGAAGTAATGGGATAGAAAATTGGAGGGATGAAAGGTAGGGCTAGATTACAGATGAAATCACCCAAGCTTCTATAAAAACCCAGCACAGAAGGAAGAGTTGCTCCATCATTCCGGGTTTTAGGCCTGTGCCGTGTTTTCCTCTGAGCTATTTCCTGGCAGAATCACACGGGAGCTGTCACTCAGTTTCTCACTAGAAGGGACTTACTTACACCAAAAATGGAAGCAGTTTTCTTTAATGATGGTTTTATTTAATTAATGAAAGCCCCCTGAATGACATTCTCAAACTTATTCCTTCCTATTGGAAACCAAATCAATATAAACTATTCCTTGTTCCAGAAAAATTCTTTTTTCTGTATAATGCTGTACAGACAGGGAGTTTTCGTTGAGCAGGTTTTGGGGCGTGGTGGGGACTTTTGGGTTTTTTAAACTAGTCTATAAAAGGCAGATATTCTTTTTTTTTTTTTTTAAGATTTGAGAGAGAGAGAGAGCATGCAAGAGCAGGGGAAATGAAGGGACAAAGGGAAAAGAAGAGGCAGGCTTCCCGCTGAACAGGGAGCCCAGGACCCCGGGGTCATGACCTGAGCAGAAGGCAGACGCTTAACTGAGTGAGCCCCCTACATCCCCCAAGGCAGATACTCTTTAAACCAATTTTTTATTTCTGCTAATTAAAAGTTTTCTGTGGGCTTAGTTTTATTACGACGTCTTGCTTTAGGCACCTTTAAAAAAACTTCATTTGGCTCTTTCTAAAGTTCTCATTCATTAATTGAGGGTTTTCAAGCCTGTGCTGTTTTGGTCTGAGGAGGTTCAAGTATAATCCGATTAAGTCTCCCTTCAGTGAAAACTAAGCACATTCCCAAGATCAGCACCACTAAGAAAGAATCTTTGGGGCAGTACACAGATGCTGTTATTTCTCATCATGTTGAAGTATATAAAATCAAGAAATATATTTATTCACTTAAAACAACGCCTCATTGAGCAGATGAATATAAAATGCACCCTATACCTAGCAGTAGGTGGTTTGAACATTTTTGTGATTAGTGCAATCCATTTTCAAAGCTAAGGAAGCCAGGAGATTCTGAAAGTGAGCCATTAACTGTCCACAGGGAGTGAACAGCTGAGTGCACGAGAAACCCCACCAATTCAGGCCTCAGGGGCTGGGGATTTTCACGGAGCCTCTTCTGCCAGCAGCTGTGCCTTCTCTGAGAGTGGCTTGTCCCCATGACCAAAAGCAGCCAGCATGCAATGCCTCATGTAACCACTAACAGTAGTGTAATTTCCCATCTGCAGGTGCAAAACCTGAGGCCCGAGCAAGCTAACGAATCATTAACTAAACAAGGGTCACGCACTTCACCGATACTCAAATCCTTGTCCTTTTCTCTCATGTACAATCTTAGGTTTTGCCTCCTCATTTGTAAAGTGCAACACTTGCAGACTGTTTTTAAGTAGACCGCCCTACCTGGAACTTTTAGAAATGTTAACATTCCTCAATTGTAAATGAGGTGTTTAAAATAGGTACCGTTACAAACGACTTACAAAAACACAAGTTTTTCATGAAACCTGCTATACCCAGGGAGCTCTGTGGAATGAGTGTTTCAGGGGGAGCAAATGAGGAATGTAAATGGGAAAGAGATTGCAGATCCGCTCTGTGCCCCAAATGGGACCCAGTATCTATTTATTTTTGCCATTAAGTCCTGTGGATGCTAAAGATATTAACAGCTGGCAGTATGTAAATTATCCCAATTTGCTGCTTCTTGAGGTGAAAGGTTGTGTGTATTTGGGCTGATATAACTCCATTGCCACCTAATTGCCATTATAAATGCTCTTGAATTATAGAAACCAATATAAGCACCTCGATTTAAATATTTATTTGCAGAACCTTAAGTAGTAGCATTGAGCTTCACATTCACCCCTTGGGGTGAGCTGAAGAGGTACAGATTCTATATAATTGTGTATAATTTGTCTTCTGCCCTGAGACAGAATCCTGCCATGACTGGGGAATATGGGCCCTTGCTCCTCTGAGGAAGAAGATGCACACCCTGTAAAGAACCATTCTGGGATGTAAAGAGCCTGGGATGCATTGTGTGAAGGGGATGGGCATGTACCTAAAGGCCAAACATCCAAGTGTCTCCATGTTAGAATACAAGATTGTGAAAGAAGAGTAGGTTTGTCTGGGGTATGGACTTACAGAGCTCTGTGAGCCAGAATGGGATAAAGGAAGGACACTGTCTTTGGTTCAATTCCTTTTTAAGGATTTGTTCACGGATTTATTCATTCCAGTGAACCTGAATTGCGATCAGCATCACGAGCTCCTAAGACATCCTTAGTTCAAAGTGAGGCCCAGATTGGGTGCATGGATCTCTAGAACTTTCCTCTCTAGCTGGAAAGTGTCCCAGTTATCACCCGGCTCTCTCGGGAGCCACTCATCAATTATGTGAGGCATCTGTTTTTGCATTTGTTTAAATTATGCCATGTACGTTACCAATTCGGTTCAAAAGATTTTGAGTTCCTACGATGTCATGAACTCTGAAATTGACGAAGGAGGAAAAGATGGCATATTCTGTTTGAATACAGCTTTGCACAGAACAATATGGATCTTGAAATCCTACATTTAGGCAGAAGTGTGGTATGCCCCGAATTGCAGGGATCCGTACAGAGAATATGTCAATTAGTATTTTTGCTACGTAAAATAAAAGTATGTTCTTATAAATAAATGTAGTTAGACTTTAGAGCATTTTATACATATGCGGTGTTGTCTTTATTTTCTAGTGGTGGTGCTTGCATCAGACTTTTTATTTAGGTGGCCATGTGCCCTTGCAATGAGACAGCTTAAGTGCATTTCAGGGACTCTTGGATCACCATCCTCATCAACTGACATTTATTGAATTATATAAATAATTCTAACTAAACTATACTATAGTATATAAACTAAACTATAAATAATACATACTTTAGAGAGAGTGATTTTTTTTTAAAGATTTTTATTTATTTATTTGACAGAGAGAAATCACAAGTAGGCAGAGAGGCAGGCAGAGAGAGAGAGAGGAGGAAGCAGGCTCCCTGCTGAGCAGAGAGCCCGATGCGGGACTCGATCCCAGGACCCTGAGATCATGACCTGAGCCGAAGGCAGCGGCTTAACCACTGAGCCACCCAGGCGCCCTAGAGAGAGTGATTTATGTGAGCATGTTTTCACATAAATAATGTTGAGGCCATATTTTTCTAACTATAAGAAAATAGGAGCTCCTATATAATGGTTTTGAAACTTAGTGCCTCAAAAGGAGTATAAAAACAACTCTGCAGTTTCCCATACTCATGGAAACCTTCAGTCCTTAGGCAATGGGTGAAATGGGAAAGGCTTCTGTAGTTTGCTACTGAATGTTCCCCGGTGTCCTAAACACATTATGGCCTCTTTCATTCCAGCCAGAGGCAGAGGTACCAGTGAGTTTTGGGAAATAGGTCTAAACGCCAGGGCATCCAAAAGGATTAGCTGCTTTTACTTGGAAATTAGCAAATGGATGTCCAATTTTTTAATTATGCACAAATTTCAAACTTTCTATCAAAGTTAAATTGTGCTGATGTTAGTCAAACCTAATCTAGGCATTGATTCAAGAACCTGCTGATGGAGTAAAAACCACAAGGAAACTTGTTAACAAGAAGTACAATTATCTACATCTCAGCAAATAATGCCAGGGTGTCATGTAATATGCTGAGCTCAGGCAGCCCAGAGCCAACGAAGATCTTTCTTTCCTTCACTGTTAATGTTTACAGTTGGAAGCAACACAGGGCTGCAATGGAAATGCTGCACCTAAAAAGGGAGTTGTTGGCTTGATACCTTGTTTCCTGACACTGCGAAGCCTGAAACAGTTACCTTCTTAATCATCGCCTGATAACATTGTGTTAGAAACAGAGGGGAGCACATGGCTATTTCATAGAAGCAACAACCCTGGGAGAATTTCTGCGTTGTTTAGTTATTTTACTTCTTGATAGACATGCTGGGGTGTTAAAAGCATAGGACTGAAAGTTGTGAATTATGGGTCCTTTTCTTTGTTCTCCTGCTGGTTTTTTTCAGGGTCTGTGTAGGCACTGTTTATAGATGCGGCTGGCCTCCCAGATGCCTCCTGCGTGCTAGGCACCCTCCAATGGCTCCCAAAGCCCCTCCCATCCATCCGCAGACTTTACTGAGGCAAATTCTTACATGCAAAGTCCTAAAAGGAAAAACTAAACAAACATGGATAAGCAGGGAAGCGTGGCTCATTAGGTAAGGGTTGTACATAGTAAGAGACCTGAAAGAGAAAATAACCATTATTATTATTCTACTCTCTGTGTGTAAATATGTCAACTAAAGGGAACAGAGTTGAAATCTAGGGTAGATCTGAGGTCACTGCCACATCATGCACTATCTAGGCTGTGTCTGTGCATTCCTGAACAGGCTCTGACAATTTGGGCGCTAGGGCTGCTGCTTCAAAGCCGTGTGACGCTGGAAAAATTGCTTAAATTATCTTTTAAATAAGGGCAATCATCTCTGCATCATTAGGTTGTTGTGAAGGTTAAGATGAGATGCATGTAAAATGCCACGAACGTATCCAATCCCCCGATTTTCATTACTTTTCCTTTTTCCCTGTGTATCACCTTCTAGTTCCAGAGTAATTTACAGGTAACCCCGTTGTAGAAAATGAGCTAGATACAGAGAAGATTGACTGCCCAGGTGGAATGCACAAATAATCCAAACCTGGGTGTCATCTCCCTTGTAGAATTACGTATCTAGTCTACATTCCGGAGACTAGGAAAGAGCCCTTAAAAATCGTAGCAAACAAATGTCAGTAAAAGATACAATGAAACCATCTGACGGAGGACCGACTTCTGTGACCCACTTAAGAATAAAGATGCCTTTAAATGTGGAGGTGGTTTGTCCTCAGGCCTCCCACACGAAGGGGAGTGCTTGGCTGATTGGAGCTGTGTTGTGACTCCTCTTCTCTTCCCAAACTTGTAGCTGCTCCTTGTGTTGTTAAATCGCAGCAGATGGCTTCCTTTTACACCCAGTGCTGTCAGTGGAATGTAAATGCGTCTCCTCACAACACTGAAAATACTGAGGCTGTGTGTTTAATCTGTGCTTTGCAAGCAGAATGACCCTGAAAAGAACATGAGTACTGAACACGTTCGGAGGATTGGCACCCATCCTTGTAAACAGAATTGGGGAGGGTTTTTCAAGCCTAGTGACTAATCACGGTTTTCTTCCTGAGACTCTTAACACAGCCCTCTCCCCCGAGGACAAGGAATCTAAATGGTGATTGAATAGAAAAGTTACAGACCCAAGGGAAATGTTTTTTTAAGGATGGGGGGAGGAGTGCTATTCTGGCGTGTGGGAAAAAGAGGAAAGAGATACACTGCATCACAACATGGAAGAAACTTCATTTATGGGTTGAATTCTCAGTTCCAAGTCTCTTGGGGGAGTTTAGAAAACAAAATTTCCTTTTGATTCAGATTATTTAAGTTAATAAGAGGAATATTCTTCTCGCAGTCACTTCAGAATTCAGAAAAATATGTATATGTCATTCCAATGTCAGTATGACACAGGATATGAAAATATGTAGTGATCAACAAAGATTATCCTGAAAAAAATTCCCCTTACATTTTGAGAATATTAATAATAAATTTTATAGAAGTAAAATATAATCCAATACTGTAGCTGGATTATGTCATTTCTTTTTAAACTAATCCACGAACTGGGTAGTAAACAGAAAATCTGATCTTCTATTTTACTAAAATACTAAAAATTATCACTAAAAATTAGTCCATGGCAGAAAAGAGGAGTCTTCATGTGATTTCTCCTTTGAGCCATTTGTGGGAAAGGAACAGAATACTTGGCCTGTCCAGGTCCTGTCTTTTCCTGGCAAGGATCTCCTAAACTATTATTTCAAAAGATAATGCAGACATTTTCAATATTACAATTAATGTATATACTTAGACTTGAAGATCCAAAGGTATAAAATAACCATTTTGGCTACATTGTCTGATCTAATTTTATAATAAGCTATTAAATTCTGTGCTGAATGTTTACCTGGAGTTAGGGCAATTTTAGTTTGGCTATATTTTTTAACTAATAGGAAAATGCTGTTAGACTTTATTTTGTCCCACCTAAAAGATTGCTTTACATTCCTCATCGCTAATATAAACATATCCTTTTCCCCAGTTGTGTTCTTGGGCATTTAGGTGGACTGTTAGCAAAGTCAAACATAATGTTTTCTGGTGTTGTGTAAGTGTGTGTGTTTTAATCTTGCCAATTTAAAAACCTACAGACTTTACCAAATGGCTTATTTGGAATTTGAAAGCCTGACTTCTGAAATAATTCTTTATTTCCAAAACTAAATACTATATTAATACAAATCTTCACAATGTGAAGGTTCCTATCTTTGCTGGCTGTAAGATACCTTGGGTTTTTTTTGTGTGTTTTTTTTTAAGATTTTATTTATTTATTTGACAGACAGAGATCACAAGTAGGCAGAGAGGCAGGCAGAGAGAGAGAGGAGGAAGCAGGCTCCCTGCTGAGCAGAGAGCCCGATGTGTGGCTCGATCCCAGAACCCTGAGATCATGACCTAAGCCGAAGGCAGAGGCTTAACCCACTGAGCCATCCAGGTGCCCCGATACCTTGGTGTTTTAAACTGCTTACAAACTCATAAATTTTCATAATGTTCACTTGGGATCTGACCAATTTCAGTTTCAGAGTATCCGTCTCTATTTAGACATACCACATCTCCAACTCTTTTGGAGAAGGCTGTGCAGTGAAAGGACTCCCATTAAAGCACGCTATGTGTCTTTCATCTTGCACGAGGCAGACTTTGAAACGGAAAGTCCAATAATTTGATGTAAACAGACAATGACACCCAAAATGGCTACTTCTGAGATTCTTTAAGAGAAGGTGCAGGGTAGAGACATTCATCAATGAAATGCTGGAAGAAAGGGTTTTTATTTCTATGTTTGCTTTTTAAAATAAGAAGAGAGTAAATGGCACACTCGATGATATAAACAAGGACTTCAATGACAAGCTGTCCGAGCTAAAGTAATATATTTTACGTGGGTGACTTGATGCCACACTTTATCACCTACACGAGGGGAAGCCAATTTGAGTCGGTCAATAAAATACACCCTCCAGAGCTGGGCCGGGGGCACAGCTGACAGTGTGGTGGAGCCTGATGTTTTGGCACCCCCTGGGCTGGGACACAGCCGGAGCTGGCCCTGCTGCCCAGCTGGGGGATGTCAGATGTTTCGGTTCTGTCTGACTCATAAACACTTCTGCAGGTATGTCAGGAGGATGGGACCAGTGGCCCTTCACGCTCCGGTAATTCAACGCAGATCTGAAGCCTAAGCGGGACTGGTTATTCCAAAGCTGGATTTACTGCGGTCTCCCAACTGTTGAAAATTGAACTCCATGTGCTGCAAAGCAGGGGTGACGGGGGCATCTCATTATAGGAGGCAATTTTTTCCAGAGGCTGGAATCTCTGCTGAATTACTGAGGGACTTAGTCGAATGTAGACTTGGACCAAATAATCTTCTGATAAGTTGGCCATAAATCCTCAGTAAAATAAGCTTGGTGTTCTTAGCATATCTATTGGCTTTTTGATCATTTTTATGGCTTTCCTTTTGCTGGTCAAATTATCCTTATATGCTCCTAAAGCTCTCTGACATGGATTAAGTCGACACAAACCAATAGACCTTCATTACTTTTGCAACTGGTTTTGATTTGGGGGCAATAAATACACTGACACAGACTAGATTACCTTTGCCAGAAGGATATGTGATAAGCCATAAGGATGTCAGGGATCCGGCACGCTTTTTCCTGTGCAATGTGAAAAGGAATTAATAGCAGCTTTTGGACCAACTGAAGAAAGTTGGGAAGAAGAAAGAAATCTGATAGAGAAAAGAGCCAAGATGCAGCTTTTAGGTCAAGAATGAGGACGCCAGTGGATCATGGGAAGGTTCACAAACACCTGCTGTGTGCCTGGCACTGTGCTAGGTGCTGGCAGACAGGGTTAGGGACAGATAGATGAGGAAATTAACATATGATGTAATCTATGAATATCTTAGTGTCTAGTAGGGGAGAGAAGACCATCAGCGGGAACAAGGTTTACAGGGCAATAAACGTATAGAGAAGCGAGAAATCAGCAAGATCTGGAACAGCAGAGGAAGGGATAGTGGGAGAAGCAAGGTCTACCAATTGGGGGTTTGGAGGAATTATTTGCACTATAAACATTACTTTAAAAATATTGTTCCAAGTTTTTTGGGGGGGGTGGGGAAGAAATTGAAACCTAAGAAAATCAGAAAAAAATAGTATAATGAGCACATGTATATGCTTCCCCCAGCTTCGACAATTTTTTTTAACATTTTGCTACCTTTGTTTACCTCTATGTGTATATACACATTTTTTTGCTACCTATTTAGAAAGTAGGTTGCAGACATTTTAACATTTTTATCACTATTTCAGCAAGCATCTCCAAAGAAACAGACTTCCTTCTACAGCCACAAATACTAGTATTCCATTCAAGAAATGTGCCATCGTCCGTGGTCAGATTTCTCCATTTATCGCAATAAAGTCCTTTACAGATTTTGCCCTCAGTTCAGGATATAGTCAATTGCATTTAGTTGCTAGTTATCACGTCTTTTTAGTATCTTTTAATCTCACAGTCCCTCTGCCTTTTAACTCATATGTTATTCTCTTGTTTTTGAAATCATGTAGAAAAATCAATTGACATATGTATCAGTCACCTGCCCCACCCCAGGTTGGTGAAGGTCTCTTGGCTTAAAAATAGCAAGAGGAGTAAACATTTGAAGCGGATACATCTGTAACAAGGGGTGCAGGTTATATGCTAGGGAAGAACCCGCAGAAGAATAGACATGAAATTGCTCCTGTGAGTCCCATCCTTGGCTTCGCAGAGGGAGAGGGAACATAGCCTTCTGGAATGGTGTGGAGGTGCGTTCCATGCCCAGGCTGGGTAAACACTTTGCTAAAATTGTGCTGCCACTCCTCACTCTATTTCTTCTGCATTTGTGGCTCTGTGTACGCACTTCGCCCTCCCTAAAACTTCTCAGGCACCAGGACGTGTCCCAGCACCCCAGCCACGCTTCTTGTTCTTCCCACCACTGGATCCTGCCGCCGCTCTCTGCCTTCAACACCTTCCTTTACCTCCTTCTCCCACTGACTTCCTTTGAGAAACTTAAAGGGGGTCATGAGGTCCACCTTCCTAACTCTTTTCTGTTCTTTGCACTCACCTGGAACATCACCCCTCTCTCACAGAACTGTGGCTGGTTTATACAGCCACTGCAACCCCCAGGCATAGCACTAAACAGTGAGTTTTTAAAAAGACAGTGACTGGGCACCTGGGTGGCTCAGATGGTCAAGCCTCTGCTTTCCTCTCAGGTCCTGATCCCAGGGTCCTGGAATCGAGTCCTGCATCGGACTCCCTGCTCAGTGGGGAGCCTGCTTCTTCCTCTCCCTCTGCCTGCTGCTCCTTCTGCTTGTGCTCTCTCTCTCTTTTTCTGTCAAATAAGTAAAATCTCTAAAAAATAAAATAAAATAAAATAGAAGACAGTCACTATGCCTTTAAATTCCCATATGCCCAGGACCGAATATGCTGTCTGAAACATTGAAGGCATTCAGTAAAAATTTATTGGGTGAGCGAATATTCATTCACTACCAATCAACTTTCTGGGCGGTTATTTTTTTTTTTTTTAAGATTTTATTTATTTATTTATTGAGAGAGAGTGAGAGGGAAAGCATGAGCAGGGGTGAAAGGTAGAGGGAGAGGGAGAAGCAGACTTCACACTGAGCAGGGAGCTCGATGCAGGACTCAATCCCAGGACCTTGGGATCATGACCAGAGATCATGACTTAACCAACTGATCCACCCACACACACTTTCTGGGCTATTATATAGAAGTCTTCTTATGACTGAAAAGAATTTACTAGTGCATTAAACAGCAATGAGGATTACAAGTGTGGGAGTCAATAACAATCGATCAGCACCTTTGTGCAAAATGCTGTACCTTGTAATATTGAAAAGTTCCAGGGGCAGCATTTGGCCAAACCCACAGTGAGCTACTAGAGCACATTCAAATGCACACTACATGCTATGTAAACCTGGGTAGAGCTCGACACACACATATGGTGAGCACTGGGTATTGCTGTGTAAGAGACTCTGGGAGACAAGACACATGGGCTTCCCTGGGGAGGCTTTGCAGAGTGCAGAGAGAGTTGTAGTGGTGTTTTAAAAAGAGGCAAAGTAGGATTGAATAAATGGCTTGTTTCAGCATGGAGAGGTGGCTTTGACAAGAACAGATGACTCCTTTCTGAGCAAGGGCAGGTCCAGAGAGTAGCTGTGCAGGAACACAGGGTGCTGGTCAGGCTGTACGTGATGGGTGTTGTTCACAGGGAAATGGGGGACACGAATGAAGGATTTTGTGTTAATACATAGCAATTTAGGTTTGGGTTGGTTAAGTTTGCTGTAGTCAGCTCCCACGGCTTTCCACGCCAGGTAAGCAAGTGATTTACTTTTTAAATTTTTTTTTCAAGATTTTATTATTTATTGGACAGACAGAGAGCACCAGTAGGCAGAGAGGCAGGTGGAGAGAGAGGGGGGAATCAGGCTCCCTGCCGGGCAGAGAGTCCGATTCGGGGCTTGGCCCCAGGACCCTGAGATCATGACCTGAGCCGAGGGCAGAGGCTTAACCCACCAAGCCATCCAGGCGCCCTGCAAGTGATTTATTTATGTATTATTTATTCACTACTTATTTTTCATAGGGCTGGCTGGGTGGTGTCGATTCTAGGGGGAGACACAGTGGTTAGAGGATAGTTTAATTACCCAGGTAAAAGAAAAATCCATGTATTAACCCAGCTGTGACTGGGAAGGCAGAAGAGAGAAATGGCAGAGTGGTGGAGAACTCGGGTCCGAGCAGGTCGGGGTGCGGAGTGATGCAAAGGGAAAGCGCATCAGGCCTGACACCATCTACCCTGCCGTGGGAGTCTGAGAACTCTGCTTCAGTTCCTCTGTCAGACCCATGCTGGGCTTTGTATTTGGTCAGAGCCCCAAGTGGGAGAAGTCCTGTGTAGATGAAGTCTGGAGCTCATGGCGTGCCGCTGGACACTCCCTTCTGTCAGAGGGCAGTCGTGGTAGTGTCTCTGTGGGAATGACTTTGTTCCAGGCACTAGGGAGACAGACGGGAACAAGGGAGACAAGCACGTGCACCTCGATGGCGCTTCTCTTGTGGTGGGGGAGACGTGCGTGAACCCCAGAGATGTCAGGGTGCTGTGTGTTAGGGAGAAATAAAACTGATGGCAAGTAGAGGATAATCGGGAAGGCCTCCCTGAGAAAGTGAGAGAAAATGATCGTCCCTCCCTGGTTGGGTTGTTACGAGAATTAAAATAGTTTCTGTGTGCACAACATCTGGTAAACCCCTGACCCTGGGTGGGCAGAACTGTGGCTATTATCTTGGAACAATAAATTTCCCAAAAAACCCAAAACAAAACAAAGAACATAATAAGCTCTTGACTGTGGGCTGCTGGTATTTAGTTCTTGTGTGAGACAGAGAGAGAGGGAATGTTATTCACAAGGCCTGTGTTCCTAGGAAAACAATTCTATCCCTTACGCCACCCGCTTAAGGAGAGAAAAATACAAAGGCAGTATCTCCAAACGTTTAGCCTCCTCTGTGCTCCTGCCTAAAGTCTGACCTTAAGCAAGAAGGAGGTTGGAGACATCAGGGCAAGAATTATAGACCCAGTGCCTCAGCCATCAAGGACAGAGACAGTTTCGCTCACCTCTGTATTTCTAGCTAGCCTTCCATTCGTACAGAGTACGCGATCGACAATTATTTGTTGAATGCAGCTTTAAGCTTTAAGCGTGTCCTTTTGTGATCAACATTACAGGGCATTTCACATCTCAGAATAATCAAACTCTTTCTCGAAAGGTCCACAGGAGGACACATGCCGTGCTTGGGCTAATGCATAAAAGAAGCTGATGGTTTGAATTGAGCTAGAACATCACACACAGAGCCTTAGGCTAGTTCCTATTTCCTAGTTCCTATTTCTCGTCTATCTCCCATGGATCCACACCAGATTTCCACAGTAGCTATTCCGCACTTTTCAACAGCCCAAATATGGAAATCCCTTGGGCAGAGTCCCGGGACTGCACCTTCCAGTTCTGCAACTGGCAGAACTCGCCTCTCAGCCCTGCTTTTCTGTCCCCAGACCGTTGTGACAACTCCCAGTCAGTACAGTCCAAAGGGAGTGTGATTACTTGGTGAGAATTGGTGGGAAAGACTTCATGTAGGCATCCTTTTCCAGGGAGGGACTTCAAACGCTAGGCGCAGTCTTCCACAGTTACTGGGAGGGGGCTGGAGCTCACTGCGGTCTTGTCCCCAGGAATCCCCAGGGAGAGCATGAGTGTTTCCAGGAGAAGCAGAGCAGGGGATGAGGAGGCGGGAGCAGTACTAAGGAGAAAATTCTACTCGGCATTGCATGTCCCCTGTTGCGTGCCAGCCGCTCTGGGGGAAAGATGCAGTAGCCCTGCGATGTCTACCTTTCCTCTACCTTACTAACCCTTTTATTCAGGGAGAGGCGTGCCTGGCTGCATCACCCCCTCACTGTGCCAGGACACTTCCTAAGTCTTCTCTTTTGGCTTTTTGAGACTCTCTTTTGCCCCCTTATAACTGTAAAGTGGACAGTGTATTTATGGTTGGAAATTGGCTGCTGCAGCAAGTTTAATTTTAAAAACAGGGTTCTGGCATGTTTTCAATATTACTATAGAAATGGCTGCTTCTAGCAATTCACTGATAAGCTCTAGTTCAAGGACACAAGTCTGTGTGGGAGGTTTTTAACATCCACCAAACTGAAGACCTACTTATTGCAACAGTAATTCACAAAAACTGCTCTCCTCAGTCTTAAGTATGGAATTCTCTTCTCTCTCTATCTCTCTCTCTTTTTTGTTAACTTGCGGGAAGAGAGCCATGTCTTCATTTTGCTTTGGATACATAGATAGGAGTTACATATTATAACCAGCTTTTTTTTTTTTTTTAAAGATTTTATTCATTTATTTGACAGACAGATCACAAGTAGGCAGAGAGGCAGGCAGAGAGAGAGGAGAAAGCACACTCCTCGCTGAGCAGAGAGCCCGATGCAGGGCTCGATCCCAGGACCCTGAGATCATGACCTGAGCTGAAGGCAGAGGCTTTACCCACTGAGCTACCCAGGCGCCCGTATAACCAGCCTTTTAAAAACACATCTTTAATTTTCACTATTAATCACTAATTCTCATAATAGGACATAATGGCCTTACTTAGCTACTCATGTAACACAAAACAGCACAAACTAGTTTCAGAAACCCCTATTGAAGCTGGAACATAACCAGTGTTCAACCGGCATGTTCAAACATTTTAATTTCCCATCTTGAACTGTCTCTAAGTATTTTTACATAACATGTATAAGCGAATTCTAGGAAGGACTGTAAGTAGTTCACTGCACAGTAGTGTTTTCCAGGAGCCGATTTTAAGCCACAAACATCACCACTGTTTAACCACAAACATACTTTTCCCTGATGTTACAAAACCCAGGCGCCAGAGAAAGAAGTTCTAACAGGTGGTAACTGTAACATCTGTCCTTGACTGTCCCCGCCTTAAGGCAAAGCTTCAGTGTTTTCACTTGGAAATGTGAGGTCAAGTTTCCCAAGAAACTCTAGGATGTTTTCTCTTTTTCCCAGGCTCCTTCCAATGTGTGCATTGTTTTCACATCCTTCTGAGTGCTGTCACCGGCCCTAAATATTGTGACAGGCAGATCTTGATGCTGAGGACAGAAGTGGTCTCATTTTTTATTCTTTTCAGACAGGCCAGCTCATTCTGTGTTTTCAAAATTAGGTGAACTGTTCTGCAATCAATTAATGAAGGACCAGTGGACCCTGATGGGCCAGACTCCCCATCAGAGTGGCCCCAGTGATGATGCGCTGGCCCTCGCCATCCCCAAGCTTGGCCCTAGGTGCTGACATTTCCCAACATCTGGTCTGTGGCTGGGAGGAGGACCAGGGACACCAGCTAGGGAAGGGTCACTACGGGTAATGATAAACGAGAGCCACGGGCAAGGGTTAAGTCCATGCCTCATGAGCCGCTGTCTAAATGCCTGAATGCATACAATTCTTAACCTGCTGATTCCTAGCCCCACTTTACAGGTGGGGAAACTTAGCCTATAAGTAAACTACACCAAGGCAAACTGCCTTTAAACCTATTTCTGTTTGTTTAGCAGGTGCATCTTGTTTCTAGTCTCCTTTAGAAGGAACACAGTATTTAGTTCCCTTTAAAGAATTCAAAAAAATTTGGGCAGGGTGCGGCGCCTGGGTGGTGCGGTTGGTAAAATGTCTCTTCATTTTGGCTCAGGTCATGATCTCGGGGTTGTGGGATCGAGCCCCACATTGGGCTCTGCACTCAGCTCGGAGTCTGCTTAAGATTCTCTTTCTTTCCTTCTGCCTCTCCAGCTCATGTGCTCCCTCTAAAATAAATAATTTTTTTTAAAGTATGGCTCTAGCATATTCCAGCATACTCTCAAGTGAAAAGAATCACTGTAAGGCTTAACAGTCTCTCCTCAGCATTCCAGAGTATACCCTTGCCTTGGGTCATACGTCAGCTACAACCAGACAGTCAGTGTTTCAGAATGAATCCTCTTCAGAAAAAAAAAAAAAAAAAAAAAGGAATATCTATTTATTTAGTTCTGCAAACACAGAATTCACAGTAATTATGGTTTCAATTCATCACATGTAAAATATACATTTTAAAAATATGTAAACATAATAACCAAATACAGACTGTACCACATCATTCAAAAATCATCTTACAGGAAAGGCGCAATTAATTTGGGGTCTATCTTTTCAGAAGAAGTTTCCTCAGAAGTGCAGTGCGAGTGAGGGCACAGGCCAGCTGGGCAGGTGTGGCTCTACGTCCGTGCTGGTTTTCAGGACAGTCCCGCGCTTGGAGGCCTTCATGAGTCCCCAGCAGTTTCAATTATCAAAAGATCCATTCCGGGGCTGTGTATTTTAAGCACAGCTGAAGAATAGCAGAGCAAAAAAGGCCTTTCAACCATGGGAATTCAAAAGCAAAGGGCCCTCAAGAGGCGATTTCAAAACCCTCCTCATTCAGCTTTATTCCAAAGCGTAATGACATGCTCTATGTGATAGAGTTGGGCAGACTGTTTCATCAAAACCTTTATCTGGAGCTCGGAATCGCAATATCAGGTTTGTGGGTTGGCTCCCTTGGCCATACCACAAGGTGCCGAGGGAGTACTAGTTTATCTCTGACAAGTAGATAGAATCCAGGAGGGTGAGAAATGGCATAGAAATGGCCGCTTGCTTTTTATGAGTTGAGAACTTACCATAGGCCAGGTTTTGTGTTGTTTTGCATTCATTTTGTTGCTTTATTCTCAACCTTTGATATCAACAGCAATCTCCAGTTTTATAGGTGATGCAAATACGTCTCTAGGAGGCAAAGTGACCAGCCGACATTCACACGCGTGAGTGGCAGAGCTGGGCCTCAAACCCAGGACTTGGCCTCTGCCAGCTGGAGCATTTACCTCGCGTCCCACGTCCCATGGCAGGGAGTGACAAACGCAGCTGCCTCTCATGCCTTGAGTTGGTGCTTTCATTCTTACCGCCTTTATGAGAACAGTGAAGCCTCTGGAGACAAGGGTCTTTGATGCCTCCTGGGTCAAGAGGAGCGTGAGTGGATCTGCCGTCTGGTTTGGCCAGAGCTGTGGCTCTCATGAAGCCTCGGCCTACGCCCAGGAGTCCTTCTCCCTGTCCTGCAAGGTCGGGGATGGGCGCCTCCTCTGCGGCTTTAGCTTCCCCAGTGCTATGGGACTCAGGAGAAAGGAGAAGGGCCCAGACAGAGGAGGTCAGAAAGCAGAAGCAAACCGGTTTGTCTCCTCTCTGCTTGGATGTAGACACTTAACAACCCAGTGGGGCAGGAGAACCGTCATTTCCTCCTGAAGATGACAGAACTCACAGGACAGATTTAGAAGAAGCCAGCATGTAGGAACAAGAGGGTACATTATCTGAAGGTTCCTAGATGATACCAACGGGTCTTGCTGGTCGGAATCCATCTGTCCTTCTCGGACTTTTGACCTTTCAAGGCCGAGTCTATGGCTCTATTCAATTTTCCCAGCCCACAGCTATCTTTGCAGATATAGGATGTCATGACTCACAGAAGGACACAGTACAGCAGGAGAACGCCCCCTGTAGCGGAGGTAAACCATTTGCTCAAAAACCACAGACTCCTGTGATTCTAAATTCTCTATCTACTTTACTCCTAAGCTCCTATAACTGAGGGATAAAAAATGGTTACAACCCAGAGTTTTTTACAGCAATGTGGCAAGTGGAGAGGGAAGAGGAATTATGTCTGTCTGCTAGCACGACATAGCTGAATGCTTTCTGAAACTAGCTCTTCCCATACTGGACTCCTTGTCTTTCTGCACAGAGCTATTCTCTCTCCCTGGACCCCCTATCCCAGCTGAGGCTATCCCCAGCCACACAGTCATCTGATGTGGAAGTATCAGCCATCTTGTCTCTCCTCTGCTGTTCCCCAGCCTCACACAGTCTGAGAGGGAGCAACTCTACCTCGGAAATCTCCCTCAACCAGGTTTTTCTTTCAATTCTCATTCCATTGGTAAATAGAGACCTAGGTCATTGCTTGTCGTGACTAATAAAACAAACTCCTATTTTCTCCACCTCCAGTTTCTTCCCCACCTTCACTGTCACCATCTGTCACCCTATAACCAGAGCCAAATTAATAAAACACAGATCAGATCTATGACGTTACTGCTTAAATGCCCCCCTCCATAACCTGTCTCTGACTATAGGACAAAATCCAAATATCAGTGTGGTATTTAAATTTCTTGTAAGATCAATCTACTTTATAGATCTATCTCTAACCAACTTTTAAAATCCTTTTTCAGTTCAAATACGTACATTCTTGGGCAATATTTTGGGTCATGTTGGATTTCTTACTGTTGATGCAAACTCCAAAGAATTTTATATTTCCTTGACCTTTTAATTTCAAGTTGTTCCATCCAAATAGAATTTCCTGCTTGAAATATTTGAATGTTCTCTCATCCTTCAATGAACAATTACATGCTTCATTCCAATATGACTTCACCTACACCCCAATAGAGTTCATTTATAACACTCTCATAATCTATATTTATACTGTATTATGATGATATGTGCGTGTGTGCGTGTGTGTGTCTTCCCTTCCTCTTTTCTCATCACCAGAATCTGAGCTCTAGATTCCAAACTTTGTGTAGGTTTGGTGTGGGGTTGGTTTGTTTTGTTTTTGTTTTTTTGGTTTTTTTTTTTTGGCTTTTTTTTCTTTTCTTTTTCTCAGATTTTATTTAAATTCTAGTTAGTTAACACACATTGCAATATTGGTTTCAGGAGTAGAATTCAATGATTCATCACTTTACATACTTTACCTACTTTGATTTATCTTTGCATTTTGCATTTTTATAAATGCAATCAATAAATATTATTGAATGAATGAACAAACTAATGAAACTCATCCGAGCAGAACTGGTAGTGAGGACACTCGGAACAACACTATGAAGAGATTCAGTATGATTTTAATTGTGTGATACTTTGAACCAAGGCACATTGAACAACAACAACAAAGAAGACTACGGAGAGTGAAGATATTTAAAATTCCCTAGGATGTTCAAATAAACAAAGTTTCCATATATATTAGTAGCTTGGTTTCGTAATGTGGGGATGGGTCAGAGAGTAAGTTAAATGAAGAGGTGAGCTGGTTGAATCCCACTTTTACTGTGACAGAACAATTTCTTTAAAAGTCAGTGTAAAAATTCACATAGTGACTGCTCCCTGTCTTTCCTGTTGCTCTGCAACCAAATCATGGACGCATGTTACCCACTGCTCCAAAGTGCTCGGCAAACCCAGTGGAGGGAACATTAAAGAAACCATTGTGTACGAGCAACACCCCTGAGATCCCGGGATCCATCTCCTCCTGACAGGGCTTTACCTGCAGTTTTCTGTTTCTAGATGTTTGGGTCGACATCAAACTCCTGTGTTTTTACAACAGTTCAATTGTCACATCAAATCCAAATCAAAGCGATGACTGTGGAAAGGGCCTACGGGACTAGCTAGCTGCAGTTCCTCCTCTGTCTCGGGATCTTTCCCATGAGACGCAGCTAATTTAATTTGCTTCTTCTCCCCACTCCGCCCCCCACCCCCACCCCATCCAAAGGCTGTAAAGCAGCTATTCCTTCAATCCAAAACCAGAGCTTCTGACAAGGGAGGGAAGATACTGTGGACAATGTGTCTGTATAGATGTAGAACTATTTTCCAAATATACGTGTGGGGGAGTCTTTTGCCCTTGATGTCATAGGAATGATCCCAGTCACAGAGATGAAGATGCAGAGTGAAATGAGTAGATGTTTCACGCCACACTTTCTGACTCTAGACCTTGGCTGTTACATCTCTAGTCATTTTCACATGCACCTGGGAATAAGAAATGCTGACTTGGGGCGCCTGGGTGGCTCAGTGGGTTAAAGCCTCTGCCTTTGGCTTAGGTCATGATCCTAGGGTCCTGAGATTGAGCCCTGCATCGGACTCTCTGCTCAGCAGGGAGCCTGCTTCTTCCTCTCTCTCTGCCTGCCTCTCTGCCTACCTGTGATCTCTGTCTGTCAAATAAATAAATAAAATCTTAAAAAAAAAAAAAAAAACCTTTAAAAAAATTAAAAAAAAAAAAGAAATGCTGATTTCCCTTTCACACCTTGGTCTTTTTACAGTACTGAGTGGCATCTGAGTTCTGGATGGTTTTCATTCTGAGGTAGTTTCAATGTCCTGAACATTTACCTTTGGCCTATAACTCACCATTATTCACTCCTTCTAGTTGGCAGGTGACTTGATCACAGACATCTTCACCGCCGTTGGCTCAGTGACGTCAGCCTTGTTGTTGATCCTCTTTCTGGTGGTGGGGGCTTCTGTGATTGCCTCCAACAAGAGGGCGACTCAGGGAACCTACAGCCCCAGCCGTCAGGAAAAAGAAGGCTCTCGAGTGGAAATGTGGAGCATGAGGCCACCCTCTGCCGTGGAGAGGCTGATTTAGGAGCCTTCTGTCTGCCTGAGACAGAGATCCTCACACTATGAACGTGATGACGGCACCCGAGAGTCTTTCCGACCTACCTGGGCTCATCACTTTACAACTGGGCTTTCACGGGAACCGTGAAGAAGATTCCTTTGGCCACCTTAAAGACTTTCTGGTTCAACCTGACATCATCATTTTATTATATTAGCCGATCAATCTCAGAACAATGTTTCTGTGCTAGTAATTTCAGCCTCATAATTAGCAAAAATATCCTCCAGGGGATAAGTGTCTTCTGGGAAAGGCACTAGTGCCTATCACTTAGCTTTTTACCCTGGCACCTGGGGTCCTCTTTCTCAGTTTGCCCATTAACTGGCAACTGCATTTTTTAAAATACAAAACCTACAAGATGCATCTCTCACTCTTCTTGCCATGCGGTGAAAGGTTGTAGTTGTACACCTATGATGAGATGCACATTTTTGCCCTTTAATCATGGACTCAAGAAAGCCATGGGAATGATTTAAGTTTAAGAAGTGACCCAATGTCAACTAATAAAAATGGAAATGTGGTTATTGTCCTTTCTGAGTATTTTCTTGTATTTTGTGATATTACGTGTGACAAAAGTAGTCTCTATTTGTGTTTTTAGAACTTTCTTATGAATTATATCTTTTAACTACATCACATCAAGCATTATAATTAAAGTCATCACTTTTTCCTTTTTTCTTTTTTTAAAAGATTTATTTATTTGAGAGAGGGAGAGCATACATAAGCAAGAGAGCAGGAGCCGGGGAGCACAGGGAGAGGGAGAAGCAGGCTCCACTCTGAGCAGCGAGCCCAACATGGGGCCCGATCCCAGGACCCCAGGATCATGACCTGAGCTGAAGGCAGATGTTTACCAACTGAACCACCCAGGTGCCTCTAAAGTTAATGCTTTCTATAAGGTGTTGCTTATGATCAACATATCTCCCTAGACAGGAAATAATATGGAAGGAAAACTCAGATTCTCAAATCTAAAAGACCAGGTTCTTTCCTTCCAGCTGTTCTTTGATCAGTCAGAGTTGATGTCAGTGACATTGTCTAAGGGTATGAAAGAAAACTGAAGTGTGGTGTATGCACTTTAAGGGTTACATGTGTAAGACCATCTATGGGATACAGAGACAAAATACCAAGCCTTTTACTTATGTACACTTTTCCCCAAAGATTTGGTTAGAATCTTATATATGTTTTGAAATTAAAACATTAAAGTAGCATATAAATAAAAGTTGTTTTAAGATTTTATTTATTTGAGATAGAGAGAGTAAGAGTGAGAGCTAGGAGACAGAGGGAGGAGTAGGCTTCCGCTGAGCGGGGAGCCCGATGCGGGGCTTGATCCCAGACCCTGGGATCATGACCTGAACCAAAGGCAGACACTTAACTGACTGAGCCACCCAGGCACCCTTAAATAAAAGTATATATATATATATATACACATACATATATATGTATGTATATACATATATATTTTTAAAATTTATATGTATATAATATATATACATATTAAAATTATAAAAATATTAAATTTTTAATATATATCTGTATATACATATATATTTATATTAAAAATTTAATGACATGAATTTAAAAATCTGCGCTAGAGCAATCCATCTTCCTCAACTACTGAAGGACGTCATTGCGTTGCAGAAACTGTCCCTCTCCCTTCCACGTCATCAGTTTTCGCTCCATGCTGGATCGTTCCGATAGCAGCAAACATGCTATCATAGTTCCCATGATGTAAAATTCCCTCCTGTGGCCCATTTCAGTTACCATCTGTTTCCTCCCCATCCCTTTCAGCAAAACACCCAAAAGATTTTTCACATTTTCTGCCTCTCCTTTTTTTCCCCTCCTTCTCTCTTGAACTCAAACATGTTTCTCTGTACCCCGCTCCATGAAATAGCTCACATCAGGGTGACTGACGACCTCCACGTTCCCAAACACAGTGGTCAGTCTTAAATCTTTAGCTAAGTGGGCTCTCTGCAGTCTTTGAAACAATTGTCCCTCCTGTCTTCAAATACTTTCCACCCAGTGAGACACCATTTCATCTTGATCGTCCCCATACTTCCCTGTCCAGTTCTCTCCATTGTTCCCCTCATCTCCTTGACCTCTGCTCTATTTTTTCCATACTGATGATCACAACTTGTCAAATCATATACATCTTTGCTCTCTATTTCCCCTGACTAGAATTTAAGTTACATGAAGACAAGAACTTCTTTTCTTTCATTGCAATATACTCCACCTAGAACACGCCAAAAACACAATAAAATTTTCTGCATAAATGAACAAATAATGGTTGAATGATGTGCAAATTTGTAGCTGCCACCGGCAAGCCCAAGATTTGTGTGAGCTGCCATTGGATGCTGCAGTGACATTGAAACTATCATAGCTTTATAGTGGAATGTTTTTATCTCCCACATTCACTCTGTTTCTAATATGGTTTTAGTTGTTAGTTCAAGAAGATGGATGTCCCAGGGTGCCTGGGTGGCTCAGTCAGTTAAGCATCTTAAGCTTAGGTCATGATCCGAGGTCCTGAGATCACCTTGTGTCGGGAACCCTGCTTAACGGGGAGACTGCTTCTCCCTTTGCCCCTCCTCCTGCTCTCTTCTCTCTTGCTCTCTCTCTCTCAAGTAAATAAAATCTTAAAAAAAAAAAAAAAAGATGGATGTGTCTAGGTGTCCACATGTGGAGTATGCCATTAGACATTGTCTTTACTCTTGGATCTCATTAGAGTCATAGTCTTTTTTTTTTTTTAAGATTTTTTTTATTAGAGAGAGAGAGAGAGAGCGAGAGACACGTGCACATGCACGCATGGGTGTGATGGGAGTGGGACCGGGGGCTGGGAAAAGGGAGAAACAGACAAACAGACTCCTTGCCGGGCTCGAAGCCCAACATGGAGTTTGATCCCAGGCATCTGAGATCATGACAAGAACTGAAGTCAGATACTTTAACCAACGGAGCCACTCAGGTGCCCCAAGTCAAAACTTCTTAATAGAGGTTTACATGGAAAAGACAGAAAGAGCTCTTGCTTAGAGGAAAAAAATAAGTAGTTGAGTTAAAAAACAAAACAAAACAAAACAAAACAAAAAACCGAACACACTAATAGAAATCAGAGTAAAAGCTGGTCTTATTGGGATTAGCACAGGTAAGATGAATAAAATTACTATTCATGTGATACCCTGCAGTTCAACAGAGTTGTCTAATTAATCGGGCTAGTCACCCTGCTACAGCGCCCAGCTTCAGGATTTGGGTGGAAAAACCTATTCAAATAGATGCACACATGAATGCGTGCAGGCAGGAGTGAATGCCTGGTGCCACATGCGTGCTCCAAATACTTAATGAGGTCATGTGCAGGCTGGTCCTGCAAACCAAAGCTCTACATCTTTGAACAAGCCGAATGGACAATATCTTATGCAGGAATGCTTCCAAATTTGCCCCATGGGGTATGTACTCCAAGCTCTCTTTAACAAGATAAAGCTCACCCTAAGTACAAAAATCTAGTATCTGCATCCCAGGGTTGGTGCAACTTTCACTTCATACACATTTTTGCATTTTGTGTTAGCTTGGTTTCCAAGATGGCGGGAGCCATTTCTTTGGTGCTCCTTTGCATTGTGACGTTCCCAGCCCCCCTGTCTAGAGGTGGAGTCCAGGCTGGCCTAGGATCTGTTTGACCAAGAAAATGTCACAGAAATGATGGGTGCCAGAGGCTTACGAAGTTTTTTCTCTTCTCTTGGATGGAATGAAAATACCACGTGGAGAGAGAAGCCCAGCTATGACAGTCATCGTGGCTGAGCCCCTTCCCACCACCATGCCTGCTGGTCTCACCAGGGCCACAAAAGTGACCCCGGTGAGACCAGCAATGGAAAAACCCAATCAATCCACAAAGAGAAATAATAAATCATTGTTTGAAACTACAAAGGTTTAGGGCAGTTTATTATGCGACAATCGATTCGAGACACAATTATTCTCACTAAGGAGGCACACATAGGAATTCGGCAATATACAGCACTTCTCTGATTCTAATTTCTTTTGTCTCCAACACTGTTGTTCTGGGAATGAGGGGACATGCAGGATCCACCTGCATAATCATAATAACTAGTCCATTATTAATAAAAGATGACCAATGGTTGATCTCTCTGCGAGTGGAAAATAGGTGAGGACCCGTTAAATCCAAACACAGCTCTGGGTGGTGCTGAGGGTCGTGGTCCTTCCAGGGGGGCTACTGGCGGGCTTCAGGGCAGGGCTGCAAAGTGGACACAGCCGTCCTCCTTCCTGTCCCCGGCGAACCCTGGCTGAGGCAGCTGATGGAAAAAGCGCATCTGGTGTGTGTTTACAAGGAGAGATAGGAAGACTCCTGCCGGTGGCCTCTCACGTGACTCTTGTAGTCACAGTGAATGCAGAGAGAAGCAGGAAATGACAAATGACTATAACTTGAATCAGGTCGAATCTGCTTGGATTTTTACTTCCTTAAATTACCTATTGCTTGGGCACCTGAGTGGCTCAGTGGGTTAAGCCACTGCCTTCGGCTCAGGTCATGATCCCAGGGTCCTGGGATCGAGTTCCGCATCGGGCTCTCTGCTCAGCAGGGAGCCTGCTTCCTCCTCTCTGCCTGCCTCTCTGCCTACTTGTGATCTGTCTCTGTCAAATAAATAAATAAATTCTTTAAAAAAAAAAAATTACCTATTGCTTTACAGATCCTCTCCGGCCAGGGTAGCGGTGATTGTGTGATGGCCAATTAGTATTAGCAGTAGTAACTGCAGAGTAATTGGAGAGGTAGAACTAGAAGGCACCATTCCAATGATAATTTTGATTATTATAATGATGTTGAGGGACCCTACGGGGAGCACAGCTAAGGGCCTCGGTGTATTTACCTTGCTGCACAACAGGCATTTAGGTCTGTTTTAAAACCTTAGAGCAGCTCTTTGGAAGAGAACTTTTATCCTCATTTTAAGAGCCTCTGGAGAAAAAGAAACACACACAGGTTTAAATTTCGGATCTGCCCCATCCAGGTGACGTGAACTTCGCCTGACAAGTGGGACTCCTGGGCATTTCATTCTTAATAGCGTCAAACGCTCAGCTCCGAGTAGGCACACGATGTCTAGCGGTCATGGTTATTATTCAGGTAACGCGGGATGTCTGCAGGACAAGTGGCACGTTCTGTTTCTCCCACCTTCTACTCTGTCTTCGAAACAAACCATGCAGGTCACCCATCTTCTTACTCTCCTTACACCCGTCCTCTGATGTATTTGTAAAATAAGCAGGCTTTGTGCAGAGAAAGAGGATTTTCCCATCGCTCTCTGATGGCTTTCCCACCCAAATGAAGGAATCACTTCATCTATAAGACGGACATGCACATACTACTTGTATGTTCTCAATAAAATGTCAGAAAAATAAATCAAAAGGTTTTCGGTCTCTCAGCCCCCCAAAACAACTGATGATAAGAATATATTTTTTTTAAGTTTTGCTTTACAGAAATGACTTTAAAAATTATTTTATTTTATTTTATTTGCCCAGGCTTTCAGGGAACACTCCTCGCACCTCTTTTGTTAAGGAATCGGAATCATCTACAGTCACTCAGAGCAAGAAAGATTGACCCCTGTATTTTGATGTAAATCATCCTTTTAAAGATTAGCGACCCCAATTCACCTGTTTTTATGCTCTGCAGGGGTATGATTCAAACCATGAACCTTTCCTTAATTCTGGAGTGAATATGACCTTTCACATTTCGATGTGATTCCAGCAAAAATGCAACTTTATTGCTGTGCATTGCACTGAATAGTGATGACAAAAATGCGTGTTTCCAGTTTAAGGCCATTCTTCTGTGAATTGAAGTGAAGCCCAGGCTTCATATTCACATGGTTCCAGAACCCTGGGAACAACATCCATCAAACATATCTGGCAGTCTTGGCCTAAGGACGGGCACTTGAAGAACCAGTCCCAGAGTCTCCTAATACGTCGGGTGGTTGGGTGACAAGGGGACAACGTCCCCTTGGAAACGGCTCCCAAGTCCTCATCTTCCAGCTCTAAGTGGAGAACTTCTGGGAGGTGCTCAGGGTTTCCAGCTTGGGGCTTTAAAATCAGAGCTCATTCAGGGCTGACATGAAGCAAACCCTGAGTGGAAACAAGTATATGTGTTGTTAAAAGGCCCGAAAATATAGGTGCTTCAGAAACCTGTTGTGACTCAGCCCTTCCTGTCATGGGTAGAGCTATGTCAATTCCTATGTTAATTCGCTCGCCATCGTGCTCACCATCTGAAAGTCTTTTACTGCCACAGGGTAATGTCCGGATTAGCTCCCCCGTAACAGGGGTAAGGCAGAATACTTATTTTACCCGGTCAGACTTGATTTTCTAAGAAAGAAAGAAAGAGGGAGGGAGGGGTGGGTGATAAGGGAGGGAGAGGAAGAAAGGAAGAGCAGGGGAAGGAGAGAGGAAGGAAGGAAGAGAGAGAAAGAGAAAGAGGAAGGAAGGAGGGCAGGAAGAAAACTGCTCTCCATTTGAATAATTTAGGAACATTTAATTTTGCAAAAAGATAAACTACACAGTATCACCAAGAGTAGGTTTAATTTGAAAACATTTTGTCATATAGAAAAAATCAGTTAAGTCTTACTCTTCTATGATCTCTGTTACGGAGATCCTAAAATTATCTGAGGTCCAGAATATAGACGTCCCCACAGGAACCCAGGCTCAAGTTTCCCAAGAGACTTTGTTATTTTTCCAGTGCACTGATATTTCACTTTCCTGTAGGCAGAGGGAAGCCAGGAGGTCCTCTTAACGGTGATCAGAATAGTACATGGATTCCAATCCAACATCCCTCCACGGCCAAGTAATAATTTAGTTCGAATATTGACTCTGTAGTAATAGTACTTAAGTGTCTCAAACCAAAGAGGAGGAAGAACAATCTACTAATTATGGATGATTCGTGGGAAACAGCTAATGGCCAGAATCACTCCAGTTTGTTGTTTCATTTAACATTTGGTAGAATACTCTTGCTTTGGTAGAATGAGAGGCCTTGTCAAAGGGGGAAAAAAGAATGAAGGAAACATTGTTTGTAATTAGGAAGTAAAATACAATATTGATAGAGGCCAGCCTAAATTATTTGAAACGAAATACAAATTAAGTCCAGAATCTCTCTCTTGAAAAAAACTGGCCAAACACACCCATGTGATAAAATTACATTTATTTAGATTTAATGGAGTTCACTAACTTACATGAGTATTGTTTTGATCTACTGAAAGCATTTTAGTAAACCTCCTATCAGCCTGGGCCAGCACTGGCTGCACAAAGAAGCCTTGTTCCCTTAACCCAATCCAACGTTGAGTTGGCAGGGTGACAGAGCTCCTGAGACACTTGGTGCTTTCCAGAACTTTTTAGTCTCCTCAAGTTCATTAGGAGGAGTTGTCACACGCACTTTCTTCAGACTCCTCTGTTCCACGCCGTCCTTCCGAGGCACTAAGTCCCTTGAAGAGTTTGAACAAATCTCTCCACCTGCTCCTAAGTGTGGGGGGATCTCAGGACACAAAGATAAGAGCCTTGTAACCCCAGGATTCTGCAAGGCAGATACGCACACATCACTCTGATCGGTGCCCTGGATCGATATGTGGATGCTGAAAATCTGTCTACTGAGAGCCAGTCATATTAGTGTAAACTGCCATAGGCAGATTTAGCTATTTTTCTCCTGTTATGCCCCAAATAATGGGTCCATGATTAAAGGAGCGAGACAGATATAAAGCGAATGTCAAGCAAAGCTTTATTTCACGCCAAGCATCAAGAATCTAACCGAACGCTCGGGACGCACCTCTTACAAGAGAGGGTGACCCTTTTCTGTTTCACAGACTAGCTTTTAAGGGCAAAGGCCATGCAGTCGGGCCTGGCCACGCACAGGTGGCCAATGAGATTGTAACACACACAGGAAACACAGTGATGCTAGGTGACCAATTGAGTTACAATTTACCCTAGTAGACATTTGAACCAGTCCATTACACCTTGATTAGAATTGGCGCCAAAAAGGCTCCCCAAAAGGGCAGGGCCCATACTTCTTGGTAACCAGGGAGACAGTATGCAGCCCCCCCACTGATCGGATGTCTCCACCTGGCCTGACCCACCCTTGTATCTGCGCTTTGTTACCTGGGGCTGGTTTCCCCAGACTTGTTTTTAAGTAAGTCCCCTGGGGGAAGGGGAGCAGGGAGAGTTTAAGGGTTAAACAACAAGACTATTGTTTAACCTCAATGGAAGCCTCTGGCTAAAATATAAAAATATAAAATAGGTCCTTACATCTCCCAACAGTGTTGTGTCCCAGTGAATAATGTCTTGTGATAGAGCACCCTTTGTGGCCTACGGAAGGAAACATGATCTCACTTACCTTGTTCAGTACAATTTACTTTACAGCGCAGAGGGCTCTGTTTGGCTTTAAAGTCCACCCCTAATCATCTGCCACCTCTTCCACCTGTAAGAAAAGGAAGTAACGGAGCCAGCTGGCAACTCCTGGGTATCTCTCTACATCTTGCATCTCTCCCCTTCTAGGTGTTGGATCCCTGAAGTTAATTAAATACAGGGGTCTGATCTCTCTGAAGGGTCTCCTGCCCCTGTCTCAACTTTCCAACTTGTTCTTTTGTAGATGGACAGTTTCACAGTTGCCCAGACCTCTAAGGCTCTCAGCACTTCCCAACCCACAGAGGGTTATCCAAATGCATGTACTTTGAATTACTCAAACATATCTAGAACATACCCATCTCATTTTAAGACCAGTACATATGTAATACTTCCGTCACATTCATTCTAAATAGCAGAATTATTCGGTTTACTCATTTAATGAGAAAAAAAAAATCACCAAATGTCTTGCATTTGGTGCTAAGTACAACATAATTAATTGAGATCAAACATTATCTGAAATCTTACCTGGGAAGAGAAACGGTGGTGGTAGGAAAGATTCCACAGAACACACAGAAATTTCTGCAAGGAGTCAATTATTCCGAAGGGAGATAGTCTTACCGTCCTAGGCCAAAACAAACCAACCAAACAAGTCCCTTGAAGAGTTTGAACAAATCTCTCCACCTGCTCCTAAGTGTGGGGGGGATCTCAGGACACAAAGATAAGAGCCTTGTAACCCCAGGATTCTGCAAGGCAGATACGCACACATCACTCTGATCGGTGCCCTGGATCGATATGTGGATGCTGAAAATCTGTCTACTGAGAGCCAGTCATATTAGTGTAAACTGCCATAGGCAGATTTAGCTATTTTTCTCCTGTTATGCCCCAAATAATGGGTCCATGATTAAAGGAGCGAGACAGATATAAAGCGAATGTCAAGCAAAGTGCTCCAAAAGAAATGATCCTGTGTGGAGGGAGGTGGTAATGGATAGAAAAGAGGAAAGGGAGAAGCCAACTATATAAACACTGGTCTGGTGACATTTAAATGTGATAGGATGAGAAAGGTAAAAAAAAAAAAGTTTAGCTGGCAAGCAAGGGCACCCAAGACAAATCACAAAAAAAAGATGCAGCTAATTATGCTGAAATTTCCACAGTGCTGAGTGTGTCATTCAATGTGGCCATGATACCAACATGAGATCATGACCTGCTTTCCCACGAGCCAAAGTTCAAAGCTGATGAGGAGTCTATCAAATAATTTAAATACGGGTACGTTTTAAATGACCTCTAAATTCTTCCTGGCTATGCTAACGTTTTCAAAATCATTAAACAAATATGTACAGAGAAATCACTGGAACAAATCCAGTGTCTGCTGCTTGTGCATATTATTTAGTTTAAACCTTAAAATATGTAATGATCTCTACTTTTAACACCGTTAACCTGGACTAACCCACAGCCTATAATCCAAGAGTGTTAGTGGAGCAATTTGAAAATCCTCCTAAAATCTTGAAATCAAGATGTCCAGAGACTTTTAGTTCAACTTACAATTGCAAGTGAAACATGAATATTAATACTCTGCAATAATCCCCCCAAATAGCATTCCTTGATGATGATACAGAACGTTACTTTGCTATCATGTATCTGATCCTCTGTGTTTTAAATATAATTTTGATGAGAAAGAACTGCTTTAGTTTTTCTAGCAGGAAATTTTTATAAGACGAATTTCAAGTGTCTCTCAATTGTTATTTCTTTAGATATTCAAGTGATTTTCTAACAGTTTGTCAAAAAGCATGTCCCTTCTATACGGAGCCTATAATATAAAACAGAGCATTTCCTCCTACCATCTGTCTTACAAATCGGGATTTTTGCCTAATGGGTTGTATCCAATTCGGACACTTACCAAATCTCTGAAAGCTTAACTCTTACTTTAAAAATAAGTTTAAATTTGGGGAAAAACTGAATAAACACTAAATGAATACTGTTAAGTGTATTCTGATACCCCAAAGTGAGACCTCAAATTAAAAACTGGAGTTATAAAAAGGAATGTGTCCATTCTCAACACATGCTTTAAGATGAAAGCTTTACTTAAATGGTGTTAGTACAAAACACCATCTGAGGGTTTTGGAGGCGAGGGGGCTGGGGGGTTGGGTGAGACTGGTGGTGGGTATTAGGGAGGGCACGTATTGCATGGAGCACTGGGTGTGGTGCATAAACAATGAATTTTGGAACACTGAAAAAAAAAATAAAACCAAAAAACAAAACACCATGAACGTGAAATGGTCATATTTCAAGTAAGTTTCATTCTAAAGTAACAAAACAACACTGAAGAGTAAGAAGTTTGCCTCCAATGCCCGTTCTTGACAAGAAGAAAAATTTAAAAATCATAGATGACATCTGTGAAGATTTTAGAGGATGTTCGGATGCCCTGAATAGCTTCCTCGATCCCACAAAGCATTCTCTTACTCACTGTGCAAAATCAAAGCGGGGCTCCCCGACCTGCTCTCCAAAAACAGCACATAAAACTGAAAGGGAAAAGATACCACAGAGAACATGTGTACATACAGCAAAGTTTAGTTGAGATTGAATTAGCTAAGCTGGAGACTATGGCAGGATCAAAAGAAAAAGAGAAAAAAGGAAGAATCTGTATATTAGCCCAATCTCACCAAAAAATATCAGGAAATTCTGTACTCAACATTAAAACCTTGCATAGTCCATTTTGTCAAAACAAAACAAAACAAAACAGGCTTGTCTAATAAAGGAGAGAGTTGATAGAAAAGATCATATAGAGAATGCACATTAGGCAAGCCGTTTCATTTCTGTCCTGCATTTTTCCCACATACAGCATGGAGGCAGAAGCCAGACTGTCAGGCTGGATAAGTGTCAGGTTCATTTCCCAGCTTGGTCATTTGTTAGTATGGGACTTTAAGGAGTCCTCAGTTTCTTCATGTCTACAAAGGACTAATTATAGTACCTACTCCAAAAAAAATCTTTTTTTAAAGGTTTATTTATTTATTTATTTAGAGAGTGCCCCCATGGAAGGGTGAAGCGGCAGAGGGAGAGGGAGAGAGAAATTTAGGTAGACTCCATGCTGAGCTTGGAGCCCAGTGCAGGGCTGATCCCACGACCCTGAGATTACGAGCTGAGCGGAAACCAAGGGTAGGTCACCAACTGACTGTGCCACGCAGGCGCCCCTAGTACAGAAACTCCTAAGGGCATGGTCCAGGCATCCTCCCCCCTTTTAAAGCCATACAGGTAGTTCTATTAAAATGCTATGTTGAGAGCCTCTGGATTACATAAATAGAAGATATGTATAGCTTTATGATATGGTATTATACTCCAAAATGCCATGAATTCAAACATGTGGACAAAAGGTTCTCAGTAATAATTCATTCTAAGAATAGATACTTCTATTTTAAATAAAGGGATCTAAAGCTTCAGGGAAATTAAGTAACAGACCTAAATCAATAGCAGAACTCGGGGGAAGGTTTTAAACCACCTGGAAACTTTCACAGTACACTATTTTATTTTTATGCTACACATACTGTATTTCACATATGTACAAAGTTTTTCGTGTCCTGTAACTCATTCTGTTACTTCTAGGCAAGAAAGTTCTCAGACTCACTATATAATAATATTCCAAAGAGGATATTTTATCTCACTTATACATAAGGAAAATCCAATTGTTTTTTGTTTCTGCATCTGTAAAATTACGATATGACCATCTGTCTCATACAGACACCTATAAGCATTGAGAGTAATCTCAGTAAAGGTGGTAGGCAAAATGTTAAAAATCAAAATCAATATACACCTGAAACTAATTTAACATTGTATGTCTACTATATGTTGATTTTTTAAAAAAAGGTTATTTTCCAAAGATACAGATGTAGTGAAAAGAAGGGCCATCTGTACCCCAATGCTCATAGCAGCAATGGCCATGGTCGCCAAACTGTGGAAAGAACCAAGATGCCCTTCAACGGACAAATGGATTAGGAAGATGTGGTCCATATACACTATGGAGTATTATGCCTCCATCAGAAAGGGCGAATACCCAACGTTTGTAGCAACATGAACGGGACTGGAAGAGATTATGCTGAGTGAAATAAGTCAAGCAGAGAGAGTCAATTATCATATGGTTTCACTTATTTGTGGAGCATAACAAATAGCATGGAGGAGAAGGGGAGATGGAGAGGAGAAGTGAGTTGAGGGAAATTGGAAGGGGAGGTGAACTTGAGAGAATATGGACTCTGAAAAACAACCTGAGGGTTTTGAAGGGGCGGGGGGTAGGGAGGTTGGGGGAACCAGGTGGTGGGTATAGGAGAGGGCACGGATTGCATGGAGCACTGGGTGTAGTGCAAAAATAATGAATACTGTTACTTGAAAAAAATAAATAAATTTAAAAAAATTAAAAGGTTATTTTTTAAAAGTTAGCTAAACCCGAGGCTTACAAGAATAATGTCTCTTTTCTTGTTGTCAGACCTTTGCTTCTTCTGTAGAAGCAAGACAACTTCAGTGCATCACTCCCTGAAATTCTGTACTCAGAGGGAAACTTTGTGCTCACTTCAAAAAGAATTTGAATTTGCCCTCGGTGGAAATGTCATGGCTCTTGGGTGAGAGGTTCACCCTTCTAGTCTCTGGAACAGTATTCATATACTTTACTGCATTTCATCTCTGTCCTTGACTTTTATTTATGTATTTATTTTTTTAAAGATTTTATTTATTTATTTGACAGAGATCACAAGTAGGCAGAGAGGCGGGCAGAGGGAGAGAAGGAAGCAGGCTCCCCGCCGAGCAGAGAGCCCGATGTGGGGCTCCATCCCAGGACCTTGAGATCATGACCTGAGCCAAAGACAGAGGCCTAACCCAATGAGCCACCCGATGCCCTTGTCCTTGACTTTTAAATCAAAGGCAATAAATACAGTTGTTGAATTTGGACAGCCCTGCTGTGGTCTATCTAGTGACATTCTACTTACCTATTCTATGATTTTAGAGCCTGATAAGGTTAGCTGACAATACAGGAAAGAATGGACACCTCTCAGACTTGGCAGGAAGAGTCAGGCTGGGATTTATACTGTGGCAGTTACAGAGTTCAGAGAGGAAAATGGCCGGGTCCTATAGCACCCGACCTGGAGCACTGAGGGGGATAACTGGCTAATTAGCAAAGAAGAGTCACCACCATGCAAAAGTTTCATTATGACCAATTTTATTTCGTAACTGCATTGTTGGGCACTTTATGGTAGTATGGAGTTCATCCAAGATTTATGTTTGCATATTTTTCAAAAAATTCCCCAAACAATACTTCGATGCACAATGTCCTCCCAATAGTAGTCAGCTTTCGAGATGATTTATACTGTAGCCTCCAGGATGCGAGAACAGCGAAACAAATCTCAATGCTGGATAGGTTTTTTAACAGGTATCTGTCACCATGTCTGGCAAAAAGCTCAAGACTTTTAGTCCTCTTAAACAGTTACTCATTTAAAGCAAAAGAAATAAGCTTTGGGAAAATTCTGTTTCAACCTCCCACGTACCTTTTGATATAAAGAAGACTTAATGCACATTCAGTTGCAGACTTCATGCGGTTCATACCTGTTTGCTGTAGGCACTGCTGTAAGCACTACACCAGGACAGACTGAAGCAATCTCGTTTTTGGTATAGGATCACAGAATGGTTTTCAAAATGAGCACGTGGAAGTTGCACTGCCCGAGGGATGGTGACGGGATACTTGGGCTACATTTACTAACAGGCACAGAGTTCCAGTTCTGTCCTGTCCTAAACATCACAGAACCGACCAGAGGGCGGATTCGTTAAGGTACCTCATTAAGGCTCTCATCTGGGAGGTGAAATAATACGGAGACAAAAAGATACCTAGAGGTTTCTCACATCATTTGTGACTATGCAACCTTTTTTAAGATGAAAGACTGTGTATTTTAAATTACTTAACTGAAGTACATTTTGAAGAAAACAGAGCTTTCTGAATAGAAACCTTCAGCTGACACTGCTGCTGCTCAGTACCTTGTTTAATTTTTGGTATGTTTGCATATCGCATCGAGAGCTACAGATTTTCCACAGTGCTTTTCTGCCTCATTCAAGTACAATAAAAGTAGAAATCTATAGAAGCTCTAAGGTTAAACAAACTGTACATTATACAAAAATTAACTTAATTTATAGACAGTCAAGAAGTATTGGCAATGCCCTTTATAAATCTTACCAAAGAGTCATCACAAAGGATATTACAATCTATGTATGTGGTAATCACCATACAAATGCCATTTAGATTTATGTGGTACAGAACTGAATGTTTGTTAAATGTACACATGTAGAATCAGCATTTTGCACTATATACATTTCTTTTAAAGTAATAGTATTGTCAATACTAACCAAAGGTTCAGGATTTTCTTATTGCATATTTACTGTTGCTGAGGCAGTTAGTTATAATACAATAATGCAATATCCATAATTATTTTAAATAAACAAAAACATTTCTCCTGCCAACAATATAAAGAATTTTCTAAGATCATACAGAACGTTGCTACATACAGCTTTACACAAATACTGAAAAACATGACCTTAAGGCATCTGCTAGAAAAGCAGATGTGCAAATTTATAGGAACTAAATTATGCAGGAAAAATATTGCACAAAGTCCTATTATTTTCAAAATTAAATAGGCTTCTTTCTAAATACACATGATTTGCTATATCATGACCAAATAAAAATGTTAATAACCAGTTTGCTCAAAACAATTCTGCCTCTTAAGTAAGCTTTAAGAAACAGACACGAAGTATCAGGCTCGACACAGGGAAGATGGGAGTCCTCACACAGAATCTGTGAAAGCTATTTCCTTAGATGATGAAGTGCTTTGGGGAATTAGATTTGGGTATTTATTCCACTTTCTGAAATTTGTGTTCTGACTTACAAATATCTACCCAGAGTTGGGGTCTTTTATGCTAAACAAAATGGTATTTGCACTAGAAAATTATTGATGAAAATAATTTTTTGCTGAAAATCCAGATTGTCTAGATGAGAAGGAAGGTCTACTGCTGATTATGAGAATATTCACAGTTTTCTCCTCTTGATCAGGACTCTTCACGTTATTAAGAAACAACTAATTCATGAACATTCCTGAATCCTCTTATTTAAGAAACAACTAATTCATGAACATTCCTGAATCCTCTTATAAGGATATTAGTACAGAATCCAAACAACAGCACTGTTACATACACTTTTAATTGAAAAGGTGGGGACAGGGGGCGGGGAGCAGGGGGGCGGATGTCTCTAGAGAATGCTATTATCAAGATAAAGACAGTAAAAACTAGTTTCCATCAACATGCACCCACACCCTCAGTTAATCCTAAAGTAAGTGAAGCGGCCTAAGTCTTGCGAAGGAGCATCATTCCATTCTAGAGCCCTGTGTTGCCTGGTCAAAAGATTGAGCAGAGTGGGGAAGAGAGAGAATCAGAGAAACAAGGACACTTAGTTTCTAAGAGCTTCAAAGTCTGTCCTTTAAAAGTAGGTATCTTCAATAGCAGCATTATTATACTTTGTTAAAATAATAAGGAAAGTTAATGAAATTAGAAGTGGTACCGTGTTCTACACTTAGAGCATATTTCAGATTCAGCAGCTTTAAAGGACTTTTTCTAATTTTGGTGTTAGAATCTTGGGCTAATAACTTCTGAGCAAAATATATTATTATTATTCACAGAGATTTGTCACTTCTTTTCCTTTTAATTGGCCCCTTCAGAGTAGGGACCAAGTTATTATTTTATTTCCTTGTAGCCCCAGTTCTTGTACCTTGCATATGACCAGTACAAAGAGTCGATAAATATTTCCTAAGTGTGATGAGTTATTAATAGAAAAATCATCCTGCTATGTTTTGGTGCTTCCCTAAAATATGCTAAAGTAGGTAAACCATCAAGATTTGCCACTTAACAACACACTGATCTAACAAAACAATAGCTCCTAAATTCACACGTGACTTTTCTATCCCTCCCCCCAAAATATCCCGGATGCAATATTTAAGGACAAAAAAGGTAAAACCTAGACTGGGATTCAGGGAGAATCATTTAGAGGCCACATAGAAGACTATGCATGAAAGCCAAAGACTTACTCATTTATACAACTCTGGAAGAACAGGTAAAACTTCTTTGAAAAACAAATCCAAACAGCAGAGGGTTTTACAAATATTTCATTTTGATATAATAGAAAAAATGAACATAGGAAAAAATAAAATAATACTTTTTTCAGGATTCACCTTAATTTCACTTCATTCTCCCTATATCCACCATAATACTGGGAAGTCTAGCTTAAGAGCAGATTGAACACTCAAAATATTAATGATTTGAAATACTAATACTTTTGGAGTAGTAGTCTCTTGGATAGTAGCCTTCTGGATTTTTTCCAAGAAGAACATATAGAGCTTTTGTTTTTGCTTTTGTTTTTCAACAGAATAGAAAAGCTGATTTTGCATGCTAAAATAAGGCACAGATCCAGTTCAAAATACCTTGATGCAAATGCACTTGTGAGTGGCTAATTTTCCTCACAGTAACAGTCTTGTAGTCAAACATCTCATGAGGTGACCAGATGATAGAAGAACCTCCATTTCTGAGGCCATGATGTTTATTAAGCAAATTTTACCTATGCTACACTCACAATTATCTCATTCTTCAGACTATGAATTCTGAAGGAAAACATGTTTCATTCCAATAGTCAAATTAAAAGATTTCTTTTTTTTTTTTAAATTACGAAGAAATATTTGCCAAGCAGATTAACAACCAGGGTGACCTTTTTCCTTCTCATTTAAAACAGCTCTTCTGATAAATCTGCTTTTATTACATGTTTCGGCAAAGTGAAATGGAATTTGGTAATGAGTATATAAAAGCAAAGTTTGACAAGAACCATGAGTCTTACTTTTGTGTTAATAAAATAAGGATTAAATACTTTTTTCCTTAGTATATACTGACTCCCTCCTTATAAGGAAAACAAGATTTCTCTTTACAAACATGAATGAATAATTATGCCCAATAAAACATATCTGTTTAGGTTTTGGAATGTAGCTTAGAAAAGAAAAAAACTTGGTCATTTTCTTTAAATTATTTAAAGACTGACCTGGATAAACATTTTTAAGCAATGTTTTTAACAAATCACCTTCTGGGATCTTTTACCTGAAAACTAAATTCTTCCAGGAAATATTTTAGGGAACCAGTCCTGATGGGGTTCTCGAATGGTTTCTCAAAACCCTTTTCTAAAATGACAACTGGGGATGTACAGAATATATAGTGAATATACAAATACCAAATGAAGCATAACATCACTGTTTTTTTTTCCTGACATTTTCCCCGTCAATCTATCCTATCCTGAAGCAGTCAATGTGTGATGCCTTCTGACATGAATTTCAATGTTCAGCAGTGAATTTGAGGGAGAAGAGACAAGTTTCCTATGTAGAAGAATTCCAAATGCTTTATGTAGATACTCTACTATAAGGGAAAGGAAGCAAAAAGCCCTACTCCTTAGGTGTGGGCTATACACAGTGATCTCCTTCCAAAGGCTCGGGCACACAAAGGCAGGGAAAAGAGTATAGTGGAAAAACCTGACAAACACCACCTCAGCTCAGTTATCAAAGTCAACATCAACACTCACAAGTCATGCTGACATTATGTACCATGGTTATGGTATAATGAAAATGACACTTTACTTCTGTAATCTTCCTCCTGCAAACCCACAATCACAGTATAATTGTAAGAAAAAGAGCAGACCCATTCTAAAACAGGGACACTCTATAATATATTCGACCAGCAGATCAGTCCTTTTTAAACCTATCAAGGTCATCAGAAACAAGGAAAGTCTGAGAAAATGTCACAGCCAAGAGGAATCGAAAGACACATGACAACCAGATGTAATGTGGTATCTAGAATTAGATTCTAGGATAGAAAAAAGACATCAGGGAAAAACTAAGGAAATCTGAATAAAGCATGGACTATCAATATTGGTGCACGAATTGTGGCAAATGTACCATCTCAATGAGAAATATTGATCACGGGAAACTGTATGAGGGACATAATGGGAACTCTCTGTACTGTCTAATTTTTCTGTAGATCTAAAACTTTTAAGATACTAAGTTCAATTATTTTAAAAAAGTAAATTTGAGATGATAAGAAACATTTTGCATTACTACTTAAGAAAAAAAAAAGAAAAGACAGGAACATTTCTTTATCAGGACAGTTCGCGTTACATTTGGCTTTCTGGGGCTGGGTTCCTAGACAGCAAAGGCATACAGAGAGACTGAAAAAATTTTAAAGTGTCTCATTTGTAAACAGAAGTCATTAATTTCACATTGTAATTCAGCACTTCATATATTTCACTGAGTGAAAGGTCAATATGTACCTTTATACATTTTGGAAAACATGGCTGCAGTGTCCACAAGAGAGCTTTTCAACTTTGAAAAATGAATTTTGTCCTTGATGCAACGAATAGAAAAAGGCATTATTGCTCTGCAGAACACTTATAACTTATCCTTCAAAATTTACAGATAATTCCATAAGTTATTAAAGTATGCTAAATATAGGCTTAGGATTAAGGCAGTTAGTAGGTCAACAGTTTCAGCAGTTTCAGGCTAGTTTTGATAAGTTTTGATATCCTGATCAGTTCATGCTCGACCAGATTAGTATAGTAGCTACTTATTATGTGCAAGGGTTATATATGTATATTAGTTTAAATAAAATGAATGGCATTAAGCACCAAATACTGGGAAATCATATGTTTGACATATACTTCCATGAAACATACACACTAGTACCTGATTTAAGAGCACAGTAGGAGAATCAGCATTACATTTAAAAATCAATTGATCATGTATACTCACGAGATGAATGAGTGGAGAAAATGTATGCTCCAAATGCAAAATAATGTTTAGACAGTACCAAGAATTGTCATCCTTACAAATAATTCTGTTTACTACAGAGATTACCAGGAATCCTAAAATGTCTCCACAGAAGCATGGATGCAAGCGAGTGACTCCTAATCATTGATTTAAGTTTGGTTTCCACTTGCGTTTTCTTCTGAAATGTTTAAGTCTTGCTGGAAGGCAGATGTCAAGTGACATAAGGACACCACTTCATGAAGCAGTCCAGTATCTCCTGAAGTCTCTTTGGCTTCTTTCCCTTCTTTCTCCCAAGGAACAAAAGTAGATGAATGTCGCCCAAGGCTGGGTGTAAGCAGATCGTCTGAAATCTGGCTTAGTGTTTCTTTCTTTTCTGGTTTAGCTTTTTCATTTTCAGAAACTTCAGGCGAAGCTAGCTGGAGAGTCAATCCTGAAGCAGAAGCTGCCTTTTCCATGACCGCAGGCCCCCTCACATTGTCAGCACTGAGGTATTTTTCATTGTTTTCCTCTTTTAGGATAAACAGAGAATCTGTTAAGCCGCTGGAGGAAACCCGCTTCCGGGGAGAGGGAGGAAGGTGTTTGCCATGGAGGGCACTGTCATCTTGTCCCAGATGCCACTCGGTTTGATCACCAGAACCACTGCAAAGCAGGGCCAGGTTATTCTCACTAGGTGCATTGGATGCATTCTAAAAGGAGAAACAACACATTCAGAAACATTTTAATGAGATTATAATGTTACATTAGCATTTTTTTTCCATTTTGAAATAAAATATTAATATCTTTCAAGGCTGGCAACTTGGGAGATCCCCCCAGAGGAAATACTGCATCAACAGTTAATTCTGAACACCTGCAAATGGCTCTATTAACAAGAAAATATATAAACATATACAATTTTTTATTTGTCAATTATACTTCAACAAAGCTGAAAGAGCAAATGAAAAGAACTTGCCAACCGCCCTTCCCCCCAACCCCTAAATAGACCAACTACCTCAATGCCAAGTTCTGGACTGACTTACAGTCACCACAGAGTGGCCATTACTCATACTTCCATCTCTAGTGTTTTTAAAACATTCATATAAGTTTGTTTAAAATACTTTTCATTTTTGAAGCAATATAATGAAAAAGCACTTGAGTTGAGACATCTCTTAAACATTTTTTGAAGATCCAGGAAATACAGGAAAAAAGTGGGAACACTTCACATTTAAATAATTCCCCAGAAAAGCCTAGTCTAAAACTAGACTTAAGAGAATATTACGGCTTGAAAAAAATTATTTTCAATGAATGACAATAACCACCAGAATTTGATACATAAATGAGAAAATACTGGAATTCTGAAACCAGAAATAAGTCTTAATAATTAAAATTTCATATTTTTGAAGATCTGACTACTCACCTGTTTGTTAGAGGTTAAGTGCTTCGATCAACTAAGATTATAACATGAGGCAATTCACACCCAAGGGTAAGAATGTTTTCATTTAATTTTATAGGTTGAAAAAAATCAACTAACCGTAGGTTTATAATCAATATCATCCATTGATCTGAAGAAATCCAAGCTCTTAGCTGCTGCTAGCTTTCCTTGGTCTGAGCTGTGTGTGCTCAGTGTATCTAAGATTTCTCCTAGGAGGTCCATTTCGCCTGAGTAAGGAGTCTTTACTCTTGTTTCAACGGAGTCATCACTTTCATAAAAATAAGCAGATGCTTCTTCTCCATCTTCAGAGGACAACCTGAGGGAAAATGAAGCATGTGCTAGCCATCCCACAAGCCATCCAGTTACATTCAATGAGTGAGACAGTCTTGAAACCAAAGTGCTTTTCAGTGGAACCACAACAAAATGGCGAATTGGCTCAAGGCCAAATTCTTTACAGTGATGTGTATAAACCAATTCAAACAGGGGAACTTTTGAGTATGTGCACTATGAAAATACAAACAAACAGCTATGGGACCTTAATCAATCTGGAAGTAGAAGCAGTGCTTTTCACACAGTCTAATTCTGTGGGATTTGGGACGTTAGCCTTAGAATAGTAGATGGAACATTTGGAAACTTTGCTATAGCCCGACTTCACATTCAGTATTTGTATGTGGTTTCCCTTTATTTATCCACTTGTTTTAGAGAAGAATGCATATTCCTTAACGGAGAAAAAAGACTGTGCTTTTTGTCACCCCCACATAAGTTTAAATTATTAAAAAAAAAAAAAACCTAAATGTCTACTATTATTATTTCCCTTAGTTTATAGTGAAATTAATTTTTAAAACTTTATATTAAAATTTCCTCTTCTGATATCACCACAGATTTAAGCCCCTCCCCTTCCCCAACTTGGTTTAATGGACATTTCTTACTGTTTCTCCCATTTAACCTGCCCCTCTTCACTAGCAGAGTAGGAGCCTAACTTAGGTGGGCTTCTATTTCCCCTTTAACATGATCGCAGATATTTCTGTAGGCTTTACCGCTTTCCAAGAACAAGATATTTCAGGTCTATCTTGCTTTCCCATCTCAAGATTCGTTCCCCCTGAGACTCCAAGGAGCACTGGTTCCTTTTGCTGAACAACATTGCAAGGGAGCAAAATCCAATCTCTAGGATTATACATCCTTTGAATTATCTTCTAAAATCCTAAAACTTCTGCTTTTCAGCCACAACACTTAGTAGGACACTAAAATCCATCACGACTTACTTGCTCGCTCTCTCGTCATAGTCATCGTCATACACAGCACTGTCAAGGCTCTTCAGGGGTCTTTTTAGGCGTGCCTAGAGAGAATTGACCATAAACTGGCATTAGTAGTTAAAATAAGTCTTTTTCATGAATTCTAAAGGAATAATTTGATCCAACAAGGAATACTTTTAAAAGAAATAAGAATTCAGGATTTTTTTAATATTAACCAATCACTTGACAAGCTGTGGATTAAGAAGGGGAGGGAATCAGACAACTGATGTCAACATTTACAGCTCAAACCAACAGACTAAAATCAAATCACTGGATTGAAAACACACACACACACACACACACACACACACACACACACATACTGCTCTAGTCTGCCAGTCCCTGGTTTAAAAATACTTGACTTATAATCAATCACATCCCCATGCACTTATTCCCTACTTTTAATAATCATCAATATTTGCCAATCATTTCTTTTATCTGTCTCCCCAATTATTTTAAGGCAGTACTTCTCGATACTTAACGTACATATAACTCTCTTGGAGATCATGGTAAAAATGTAGCTCTGACTCTACTGGGTTCTAAGGATGAGGCCAGAGTTTCTGCATTTCTAACAGGTGAAGTTAGTGCTGCCGGATCTGAAGGTCTCACACTGAATAGCAAGGTTTTGAACCGAATGCTAGACAACCTATCATTTCACCTGTAAACACTTCAGTATATACCTTTAACAGATGTCATTATTATACCATACAAATTAACAATTTTCTTTAACATCCTCTATTCTCAGACCATTCTCATATGCCCTCATGATCCCTCCCAGATATTTTAGTTTATGTGGACCAGAATCTCAACATGGTTAACACCATTTGGTTGACATGTCTGTCAAGTCTTCTGCAGAGACTATCAGTTCTGCCTTCCCCATCCTTTTGCTATTTGTGTCCTTGAATATGTGATATTTTTCCTCTTCCTATAAACTGGCAGTCACATCTGGAAGCTTGTTTAGATTCAGTTTCTGGTTTTTTGTTTTTCTTCTGTTTTTGGCAAGATTATGCTACATGTATTGAGATGTGTTTTTATACTGCACACGTAACCTTAAGATGTCTCACTTTTGGTGGTTCTAAGATCCATTAATGGCTTTAGGATTCAGGTTAGCTGATACCATCCATTATGAATTTTTTTTCACTCGATGGTTTTAGCACCCAACGATAATCCTTGGGTAAATAAATTATGCAGAAGGGGCTTCAAAATTATGCTTTTTAAAAGCATTCCTTCTATCTTTATTTGTTGGCATTCCACCAAGAGTTTTGTTCTATTGACTATTTGGCTATTCTGAAATATGAGGTGTACAGTAGAGGTAGGATAAATCCTTGATGCTTTCCTTTAGTTCAACAATTTCCAGAATAATGAGCTTATGCCTACCAGTCTCTGAAGGTGAGCTGTGAGGGCTTTTAAAAAGTCATCATCATCTGTATATATTTGACATGGCTCAGCCCATCACAGTTGTTGTTCTTGATTTTTAAAAAAAGATTTACTTAGTGGAGAGACAGAGAGAGCATGTGAGTGCAAGAGTATACATGGTGGGGAGGAGGGGCAGAGCAGGGGGAGGGAAAGAATCTCCAGCAGACTCTGCGCTGAGTGACCTGGGCGCCCTTCTTGATGTCTGATCAGTCTAGACTTTTGAATGACACCAAAATTATGTTTTTAAAACACAATCATTAATGCTTTTTAACTTTTAGAGATACGTCTTGAATATTTGCAGGCTAAACTATGTGTGATGTGCTACTTTACTTCAAAAAAAGCCAGGGTTGGGACAGGATCACAGGAAGGGCTGAAATAAGACTGACCATACATTGATAACCGTTGAAGCTGTACTTTTGAAAGGTATCCAGGTATCCAGGAATCTTTTTTTTTTTTTTTTTTTTTTTTTAAGATTTGAAAGAGAGAGGGAGCAAATGGGAGGAGCAGAGGGAGAGAGAGAGAGGGAGAGAGAGAGAAGCAAACTCCACATGGAGCATGGAGCCTGATGTGGGGCTTGATCTCAGAACCCTGAGATCATGAATTAAGCCAAAACTAAGAACCTCATGCTCAACCAACCGTGCCACCCAGATGTCCCATGGTACGTAGGAGTTCTTCTAAGCTTTTTACTTTAACATGTTTGGATTATGTTAAGTGTTCTATCTACAATAAAATAATTTTTTAAGGTTTTTTTTGTTTTTTTTTTTTAATGGTCCCATCTTAGGTCAGTGTTAGCCCAGTCAAATTGGTTCCTGTGTCCTTTAAACATGATCTCAGAAGCTCTTTAGTAAGCTTGTTCATTTTGGCCTAACATAATGTTTCATTTCAACTTATGCATTTTCTGCATCAGACATGGAATCAGCCACTTCCTCTACAAGTTTGGCTCTTTCTTTTAAGTAGGCAATGACATTTAAAAGGCCAGAGTCTGGGTGCCATGGGTGCCCATGGCTGCAAACCATGTTTCTGAATGGACGGCTGCAGGCTGAATTTGGAGACCTGAACCATTGTATTGTCAGAGGACTAACTTTCTGTCTTCCAATTCTGATCTCCACATCTAGGTAACTGTTTTCTTCTATTGCAGCCGTAAAGAATAAGCAAATGTCTGGAATCTACAGTACTTGATCCTTACTCCTCCCTGTCCTCTATGCCCATGCCGGCAGTGGCAGGAAGGGGAAGAATGAGTGCACAGAAATACATCTTTAACCGCTGGTGGAATGTGTAGAGCGTTTCTCCAGGAGTTTGGTGATTAGCTATGTATTTGGGTGTAAACTATAATATCATTTTACGACAAGTTTAAGGTATGTGAGTTAAAAAGAAATTTGAGGAATGGCCTAGTCACACAAATGCCACTTACAATATTATTTCTGAAGGGAAAATACATTTTATCCATCCCCTCCCAAACTCACAAAATACAGTACAATTCTTTGTTTCTAAATACAAGTCATTATTATTACATTGACATCCGTATATGCTTAACATTATGCCAGCTAGGGGTCATGCATTCAATTTTTGCAAAAACAAAACAAAACAAATCAGAACTAAAACCCAACAAAACTATGAGGGAGCTGAGACTTCCTGCTATTATTTAAAAAATAATTTTTGACTATTTAAGAATCAGTACAAGATATTAAATACATAGCTTAATATTTATGCTTATAAATACTTTGGAAAGAATTCTCATATACACACCGTGGGGCTAGGGTCTAGGAATACAGAGTAGCATTAGGCTGAGTCTTTGCCATTAAGGAGCTCAGAGTCTAAAGAACCCCATGATCAATCTGGTGGTATACCATGAGGCTCCATAATTTACCCAAGGCCATACACCTTATCAAGAACAGGAACCAGAGCCAACATATTTCTCTGCTGCATTGCTGGTCCCTTGTTCATTTTCTTTCACAATTTACTTTTATATTCTACATCTGCCTGCATATACTAGAGATTCTCAGTTGTTTTATTCTGTGTTGTTAACCACAACTTTTTTTTTTTTTATGAAGCTACTCACATAAGCTTCACAAGTATGTTTGAATTTGGTTTTTTATTTCCTAACTATCAATTTCTAAGTAGAGATGTTGTTAAATGGTATATCTTGTAATGAACTTTCACAATAGAATTAAAACCAGAAGTACAACGGATCAGTATAATATTCTATTTTCTATGAGTGTTAAGATTTGTACTCTCTAAACGCTTAGTACCTGCATGTACAAGTTGTTTATCTGAAATAAGCTCCTAATTAGTCGTGACTGGATCTGTATCAGGCAGTAGGAACTGCAGTCTCCATATATGAAGTGACAAGATCCAAACACATAATCAGTGTGTCACGTGCTTGAGGACATCAAATTACATAATTGGTTACGGTCACACAGGAAAAACAAAGGAAGAAAAAAGTTACAATTTGATTAACGTTCAAGACAGAGAAATATGGCAGCTTGTGTAACAAGAGCATCATCAGTTTCTGAGCTTTTATGAACCCAGATTATCCCTCCATTACTGTTTCTGGTGGGCTGGGACTCGGGCACCATGCTTTCAGAGGAAATAAAGGATTGTTTCCACTACGCCCAGAACACACAACACAAGGCAAAAAGACCTGGTCACAATTTTGTAAAGAGAAGTCTTTTATGGATAATTGATAGCAAATAAGCTTAGAGCACAGAAAATATTATAGCCAGTTATAGTACATCTTTACCTGGGTTCACAAATCATGGATACATTGTTACTGAAAACCTGCACACTAAACTGAATCGAAACTGAAATATAAACAACTAAGAAAGAGAAAAGTAATCTCAATACACAGAATAAAAATAAAATACATACACTTTTTTTTTTTTTAATAATACAACTGACCTTTGGGAAGAAGTATAGATTTTTTTTTTTTTTTTTTACTATAACAGTAATGAACAGGTGCAGATGCCAGTGGAATGAGTTTTGTATATTATATGTATTCAGAGGAAAAAATCTCTATTTAAGATCTGGACAGAAATCTCACAGGAAGAAGCATGGAACAGGGAAGTTTGCAAGAGGAGATAAACGCTTTCACCATAAATGATTATGTCCCACTTCTTGAAGTAAACTCCAAGACAGTCATAACATGGCCTATAGTTAGGAACAGATGCTTTTTTTTTTTTTAAAGAATGATTATGAAGTGATTGAGAGATAAAGCTATACACAGTCAACATGGTAAGAAAAAAAATTGGAGAATAGGAAAAAAATAAGTGGATTCCTAAGGAAGAAAAAAAACCTTAAAAATATTTTTTCAGGGGCACCTGTGTGGCTCAGTGGGTTAAAGCCTTGGCCTTTGGCTCGCATCATGATCCCAGGGTCCTGGGATTGAGTCCCACATCGGGCTCTCTGCTCAGTGGGGAGCCTGCTTCCTCCTCTCTCTCTCTGCCTGCCTCTCTGTCTACTTGTGATCTCTGCCTGTCAAATAAATAAATAAAATATATATATATATATATATATATATATATATATATATATTCCCCCCCCAAAGATCTACTGAATGATGTGACATTCTGCATGCATGTGGGAATTTAGTGGACAGCGGGGCAAGCTGGTCACCGCCTGGGTGTCTGCTGTTTGCCATTATTTAGGCTCTTCCCTTTTCTGCATTTTGAAATCTGTGTAGCTTTTATCATAACTTTTAAAAAATATTTATTTATTTGAGAGAGAGAGAGAGAGAGAGAGTCTTCCCTTTTCTGCACTTTGAAATCTGTGTAGCTTTTTAAGTAACTTTTAAAAAATATTTATTTATTTATTTGAGAGAGAGAGAGAGAGAGAGAGAGAGAGAGCGCACGCGCGTGCAGGGCACAGAGGGAGAGAGAGAGAATCTCACGCAAACCCTCTGTGCTGAGCCGGGAGGCTGACCTGGGACTCGATCTCACCACCCTGAGATCACGACCTGAGCTGAAATCAAGAGTTGGACGCTTAACTGACTGTGCTACCCAGGTGCCCCCATAACTTTTTATAAAAAGGTTGAAGAGGCTTTTTCTTTCCTGGTCAGAATACCAATAATAGCCTGGTTTTTAAAATTTATTGCCACAAGGGACAGAACTGTAATGTTGTTTTTGCTGCCTCCAATCTTTAGGGCTTGTTAATGGAGTGGGATGACATTTTCTGGGTGTCTGCAAAGTTAGCCACCAGACTCTTTTAATCATAAAATTCAAGCTTTTCAGGTTCTGGTATTTTAAAACATGATTACTGTTGTAGGAAATGGAGGTACTATAGTTAATAATTAGGTCACACAAAAAAGAAAAGAGTTACATTGTATACATTTTAGCACTTGGTATGGCACTTATTTTCATAATCTCAGGCAAAATCCCTTGGTCTGTTATTTGTTTGATACCAGTGACCAAATCTAACTTAGAGATTAATAAATTCACTTAAGTAACATTTTATTTAGATAAACAATACTCATAGAAATGTACAGATAGAGTTTCTGTCAATGAAATATAACCATTTCAACCATTAAATATCTCACCATACACATAGGTTAAAAAAAATACAACTAAAATTAAGAGGATATCTCTCCATCCTTCAGCATCCCACAGTTTAATTTTTAAAACCTAAATACACATTTACCAGAATATGCCTCAATGTTCCTTTTAAAAAAAAAAAACAAAAAAAAAACCTTGTATCTGGTAATTTTACTCCCTTGGTTGATTAAAAGCATTAATTTCCTCCAAGGTAAAAGTCAAACTTCTTGGCATTAAGGAGAGACTCCCATCCAAACATGATCAAGACATTTTGTCTTTTTCCTTTTGTTCTTCTCCCCACCATGTCTAACTGGCCACCACCCACTACTTTGCCACAACAAATGACTTGTTAGTTCCCATACAGAATTCATCTTTAAACCACTGCACATAAGGTACCCTTTGTCAGAACTTACCTTCACTTTCTTCTTTGCTGGAAAAAAAAATCCTACTCATTCTTCACTACATAACTCAAATGTACCTCTGTAAAAACCTGCTCTTTGTGTAGCCACATATTTGGCAAACACCTGGCCAATGGATTAATGACGCTGTATTATTTGTTTATGTGTCTGCCTGCACCACTGTACCCTGAGCTTTCTGTAAGCAAGAGCCACGTCTCACGCTTCTTTGTGACCTCTGGGCTCTTTTGTATGACTTCTCAGCATGGAAAACAGAGGTATGGATATGATAGGTGCTTAATGGTTGTTTGTGGAATAAAGAGATACCAAAGAGTCAGAGAAAGATGAGATGTTGCTGCTGCTTTGTTTTCAGAAAGTGCAGAGTAGGAGCTTTTAGTTGGTTTTCAAGAAATATTTGTTGAAGAAAACAACAAAAAAAGGATAAATAACTTTCTTTGTTTTGCTCTTCATTTATCAGGTCTTGCAAGTCTAGGCCCTTGGCCCTTGCTCACTTCATTTAATTTGTTCTAACCCACAAGGCATTGCTATGGCCTTCTTTCAATCTCTTATATTTTCCCTGACTTCTTCTACCACAGGACCTTTGCACATGTTGATTTCTCTCTCTGAAAAGTTCTTCACTTACATTTATTCCCTGTCCCTATGCCTACTGTCTGTACATATCTATTCTCATTTGAAAATCTAAGTCTCTATTATCCTCTCTGCAGGATGCTATGGCTTCTAAACTGCTGATAGATCTTTTTAAAAGGCAAACTTAACAATACTACATTCCTCTTTAAATAAATTCAATGGTCCCATACAATTTTGAGGATAAATCTCATCCTCCTTACCTTTGCCCAGAGGGATCAGGCTGAGTTAATCTCTTTGAAGGTTCCATTTGCTATACAGGTGTCTGCTCCCACACTACCATGCCCCCTTCCTTGCTTGTATGCTTCCCAGTGTCTTCTGCCCCTGACCTACACATGTTGATGTATCTACAAGAACTTCCTTTTCCATGGTGTTTCCCCTCTTTTTCTAATTATCCCTCATGCCTTGGCTCATGAGTTCCACCTTCAGGAAATATTTCCTCATTCATCATCAATTCATACGGCACCTGGAGTACCTGTACGCATGTTTCTCATGGAACTTGTCCATCTCACTGTACCGTGATCACGGTTAAATTCTCTTTCTCCCACTGTACAGGAGATTCTTGATGGCAGGTATCTTACTAATTTACCTCTCATACCCTCACCAAGGATGTGTGTGGTACATATTAGAGTCAGAAAAGCTGTAAAAGACTTTGAAAGGAACAAAACATTATGGAGTGTCCTATCAGTGGAATTCTGGATGTTGTTTAGAAGACTTTGTGGGGTTGATTCTACATACTCTGCATCCTTCGTTGTCTTTATCTACCTTGTCAGGATACAACTGGACACAAATCATGCAACCAAGAAGAAGTTAGGATAAGCCACTATTATGAAACAAAGGTTGGCTATATTTATGGGGCCAATGACAACAATACCTTCCCCCAAAAACCTGCCTGGTGCCTGTATGACAGAGTCTGGCTTTACAAGTGCCTCACCAAGCAGGTCAGGGAACAACAAATCTGGGGAACTTCAAGAAATTCACCCTAATTTATAGGTATTTCAGATAGGACTTAGGTGGAAAGATTTCTTGGACTTGGTTTCCTAGCCTCAAGATAGGAAATAACAGTATTGTACAAGCCCAAACTAAGATTTATGAAAACTTCCAGAGAGGGGTGCCTGGGTCACTTGCTTACTTAAGTGTCTGACTCATGATGTTGGCTTAGGTCATGATCTCATGGGTCATGGGATGGAAACCTGTGTCAGGCTTCACACTCAGCAGGGAGTCTCTTTGGGATTCTCTCTTTCCCTTTCCCTCTGCCCCTCCCTCCACTCACTCTCTCCATCTCTTTCTCTTTCTAGAATAAATCTTTAAAATAGAGAAAGGAAGAGAGAGAGAGAGAAAAGAGAAGGGAAAAAGAAAAGAAAACTTCCAGTAAGAAAGAAATTCTCTGGCCTTAAAGCTAGTCAGTACTGCATAGCTCTAGATTTATAAAGCAAAGTAAAGGAGGCTTACATAGTGAATTATCATTCTTATTGCTTCAATATAAATAACAGGACAAACCTTTTGATGGCTGCATAGTATTCCATTTGGGGAGGGTATGTGATTTGGTGAGTGCTGTGAAGTGTGTAAACCTGGTGATTCACAGACCTGGGGATAAAAATATATGTATATAAAAAATATATGTTTATAAAAAATAAAAAATTAAAAAAAAAAAATAAAAATAAAATTAAAAATAATAATAATAATAATAAATGAATAAATAAAAAAAAATAACAGGACAAACCTAATGAGAACATCCTTTCTTTTTTGATCAAAAATAATCTTCAGGATTATTATTACAGGGAAAACTATAAAAGATTTTGAAATGGGCAAAAAACTACCTGTGTCTTTTCAAAGGAATTTTTGCTGTTGTCTAGCATTCCTTCCCAGGATTATCTGATACTAATGTGGTCTGTACCATTCATAGTCTCTATTTGTAACCCTACAGGAACAGAAGTCAACCTATGGAGGACTGGTGGCAATGCAACAGCTTCATGTCCATAGAGATATAATTTTGTCCAGTGAAAATGCAATTATTATGGTATAGATATTGATAAGTTGGGTATTCTTTACTATATATACTTTAGTATTCCTAAGTGTCTGTCCTTCAAATTATCTGTGGTATCAGCTTTTAACATCTTACTAATTCCCTCAATAGGTAATGAACAAAATAAAAGAAGAGATTTATATAAAATTATTCTTTAAAGAAGGCATTTTCTGTTTCCTGAATAAATGAGTACCTCCATACATAGTAGGTCGTTTCTGTTGAGTATTTAAAATAATTTTTAAAATGATAAATTATATAATGCAAAGAACTATTGTAATTGACTGACATAAGCATTTTCAGTGTTCATGAGGTACAGAAAACCATTACATTCATATATTTGTTCATTCCAGAAATGAACAAATTCATTTGATTACAGAAATGTTTTCTATGTGCTAGGGATTCAGTTTTATGCTAGGGTATAATGATAACTGAGAACAAGGCTCCCTGCCCTCATGTAGATTAAATTCTAATAAGTTAGACACAAATTAAATTGTATAGTCATAAATTAAACATTATATACGGCTGTGATAACTTGTACTAAAGTATGATTTCTTTGAGGAATTTGACCTAGTTGGGGAAATCAAGGGAAGTCTTTCCATGAAAGATGTTTGAGTTGAGCCCTAAAAGGTCAGCAGGTATTAAGTAGATGATGATAAGAGAACAAGATGTGCAAAGGCCCTGTGGTGGGATGAGCACAGCATGTTTAATGGAACGAAAGACTGCTATGAGAGCACTGTGGGTTAAAACCTGTGCTGGTGCACAGGGCTCTTTAAGGGTGCATTAATTTTGCAATTACCTTTTTGATCACTAGATGGCAGATATATACTAAGAAGCCAAAAGACTGGATAAATTTAAATTTATGGAGGGTTTTAAGGAAATGGGGGAGATCAGAAGATCTAGCAAGAAAAAGTGGGAGACGAAAAATTGGTTGGGATCAGGGTATACACCCTAACCTTGCAGGCTCCGATAATGGAGAATAACAGAAAGTCAATTATTGCTTTATTTTCTTTCAACAAATATTTGAGAACCTACTGAAAGCTGCTATTGTGCATTCCTTAAACTAAGGTAGTGACCATATCTCAATTTTGGGGCACCTAGGTGGTTTAGTGGGTTAAGCCTCTGCCTTCAGCTCGGTTCATGATCCCAGGGTCCTGGGATTGAGCCCCGCATCAGGCTCTCTGCTCAGCGGGGAGCATGCTTCCCCCTCTCTCTCTGCCTGCCTCTCTTCCTACTTGTGCTCTCTGTGTCAAATAAATAAATAAATAAATAATCTTAAAAAAAAAATTCTTAGCATCTCTTCATTCTACAAAGATCCATGAAACACCGGTTATGCATGCTACTGTCTTCCATACTGTGAGGCACAGAAAAGAAAAAGATATCCCTCCTCTCAAGATTTTCAACAAATATGTGGTATAAATACCAATTATTGAATATGATAAAGAAGCTGTAAATATAAACTTATCCTTTATTGTAGGAATACAATTGAATGCAAACCTTTTGATTAGACATGACAACTTACTTAAATGACCATTAATATGTCATGATTCATGTCAAGTTGTAAGATTTCTAATAAGTAGGCTCAGTCAAGAGATTAACAATATTAATAATATAGAGCTATAATTAAATACTATAAACAATGGAAAATTCTGGGATCAAATAAAGAGGTTTAGAAGCTTCTGAACTGTACAGAGCTGGTGAGGGTATAATATTCACCATGGTCACTTTACTACTTCACAATTTCACTCACAGGCTGTACAAATTAGTAAATAAGTATTTGCATTTGCAACTTTTGTGGGATACAGTGCTACATGAGAAAAGGGTACACATCTTTTGGAAGCAAAAAGACATCATAAGAAACAAAATAAGTAGAATTTTGGAGAGTTTTACATCATTCTGATATGAAGAATTAAAAATAAGATGGAGCACTGGCTGTCTATGTCTGCAATCAGACTCCTAGGTCTTAAAACAAACGATTGTAAAATAAAATTTTGCTCACGTGGAAATGGAAAATACACATCAAGTATACATAAAAATTCACAAAATTTTGGAAGGAAACACTTGTATAGCAAGGGATGCTTATTAAGAATGTGAAGAAAACACTATATTAAAAAAGCAAAATGTAGGGTTTCAGCATGGAATAAAATTTATCAAAGGAGATATTTTACTAGCAAAGCTCAATCTATAGCTAGACATTGAATGGAATAAAGAAAATAGACTGGTAAAAAGGAGAAGGAAAAGCATTTCATATGAAGGAAAAACCAAAAGCAAATGTATAAAGAGAGAGGCAGAAGGCCCAATTCGTAAAACCTTCACACTTAATGTTTAAAGAGACTTCAAGAAATAAATTTGGTTCAGCTTACAATAAGCAAGATCAATGCTTCCTTTTCTTTTCTTTTGCATCGCAATCATTTCTGGAAAGCACATCACATCTGACAGTTGGATGGTGAGAACCTTTCACCTTTCTCCTGATGCACTAGGGCCCTGGTAATCATGCAGTTACCATTTTTGTCACTAGATGGCAGACAGATACTAATAAGGCAAAATACTGGGTAAGTTTAAATTCATGGGGGTGCCTAAGGGGCAGGGGAAAAATAAGGGATATAGGCAGATGAATGGGAAAACACAATTTTTTAGACTACATAAAATTAAGATGCTTTTAATTTATGAATTTTTTAAAAAATTGGTGTTCTCTGTGCTACTACCCCTATTTTAGAGTTCAAGTAACTGAGGTCTAGAAATGTGACCTTGCTTACCCCAAAGCCATAGCAAACCCCTAGACTTAAGACAAAAAAAAGACCCCAAAAAACAAAAAATAAAAATCATATTTGGATGAAATAATTTGAAAAAAAAAGAAAGAAACTCTACCATACATAATCCTACTAGCTATACCTTAAGAATGCATGGCATTTTACTGAATAGAGTTTTAAAACACATGTAATTTTTTATAAGTGTAACTAAAGGACAGGGTTAAGTGACTAATCCATGGTTGATTTGATTCAGTCTGTTAGATGTTTTACATACTATAGTTTTTTAAAAAAGATTTTATTGATTTGAGAGACAGAGAGTGAGCAAGTAAGGGAGAGAGTACAAGCTGGAGTAGGGGCAGAGGGAGGAGGAGAAGCAGGCTCCCCCTGACCAGGGAGCCAGACGTGGGGCTGAGCCGAAGGCAGATGCTTAACAACTGAGCCACCCAGGCACCCCACTATACTGTTTTTCATTAATACCTAATTCACCACAACTTTTGGTCAACATTTTCCTTTTTTTTTTTTTTTAACAAAATAGGGAACCAAAAGCTTAAAAAAGCAAAGTGTCTTGGGCAATATTAGACAACTAGTGACAGAGCTAAGACTCTAATCTAGGTGTTCTGACTCCCTGAATGGAACTTCTTTCATTATATTACATAAGAAGGTTCTGAAAGACTCAGAAGAAATAACTGTCTGAGAATTAATCTGAGAAAGACTTTCTTAAAATGGCAAGTTTTAACCTCTTTTTAAAATAAATATTTTATTTATTTATTTGACAGAAAGAGACACAGTGAGAGAGGGAACACAAACAGGGAGAGTAGGAGAGGCAGAAGAGAGGCAGAAGCAGGCTTCCCACCGAGCAGGGAGCCAATCCCAGGACCCTTGGATCATGACCTGAGCTGAAGGCAGACACTTAATGACTGAGCCATCCAGGTGCCCTTAACCTCATTTTTAAAGCAGGTGGTAGTTACAGAATGACCAGGAGTGCTAATATTCCAGGTAGGTGAAATGACAGGGTGCAGTCAGAAGATTAACATACTTTTCCAAAGATACTGAAGACATATTCCTGTCAGGGCAAAAGAGTAAAATGGAAGGATTAACAAGATATGTGTTTGGTGAAGTGTAATGAATTCAGTCGATGAGAGCTATTATTATTAAGCTAAGGAAATAAGATTTCATAGAAGCATTAAAATTATACTTCTGAGCAGCTGCATGCTATGTGAGACTAGTTCAGGAGGGATGACTGAAGTGGTCCAGACACATCCAAGAACCCTTTGCCAGTTCTCCTAGATCACAGTGATCTTGTCTTTTTGGTCTGCTTGATTCACTTTATTCTCTACCACTCAGCTGTCACCTGATATATGCTCTCCTACAAAGGTGGTATTTCATTTTAAGTACATTCCTGTCTTACCAAGTCCTTGAGATCAAGAATCATATCTTTTAATTCATTTTGCTTCTAATTCCACCTCCATTTAGAATGTAAAAAGCAGCAAAATAATGTCAACTCTCATCCTAACAATGAGAAAAAGCGGAGTTATCTAAAATAAAACACAACAAAACCCTAAAATCATAATTCTTCTTGAACCTATCAGAGACCTGAGTTGTAAGACAATCAAGTAAACTGAATTCCAAAGGGTTACAAGTCCCTCCAAGGAGAGATGAGAGACAAGGCCTATTTCATTCAGGCAAAGCACAAGGAAAGAAGTAGATGGCATATAAGCAGGGGAGAAGAAATCTTCTAAGATTTAAGTCTTAAAGATCAAATATGGGCTGGAGGAGAGAGGCAAGACGGCGGAAGAGTAGAGAACCTTGTTGCTGCTGCCAGTCCCCTGAATTGAGCTGGATATCTACAAAACCATCCTGAACGCCCACAAAATCAGCATGAGATGTAATATCTATCTGGATCTCTACATGCAGGAAAAACTCCACCGGGGTGAGTGGCGGCTTCTGACACTCCAGATTTTCCTCAGATTCATCTTGCCTGAGTCGTGGTTGATATTTTGGACTATGTACATTCCCTCAACCATCCCTCAAGAGAATGACTAGAAGGAGGAACTCCCAATGAAGGAAAGAACTAGAGACAATGACCTCTGCCACAGACTTAATGGATATGGATCCAAGGAAGATGTCAGAAAAAGACTTCAGATTAACATTTATAAAGTCGTTATTTAGGCTTGGGCAAAGTATTAGTGACAGTATAGAATCTCTAAGGGCAGAATGTAGAGCTACTGTCGCTGAAATTAAAAACGCTGTGGGGGCGCCTGGGTGGCTCAGTGGGTTGGGCTGCTGCCTTCGGCTCCGGTCATGATCTCGGGGTCCTGGGATCGAGTCCTGCATCGGGCTCTCTGCTCGGCAGGGAGTCTGCTTCTCTCTCTCTCTCTCTTTGCCTGCCTCTCTGTCTACTTGTGATCTCTCTGTCAAATAAATAAATAAATAAATAAATCTTTAAAAAAAAAAAAAAAAAACAGAAACAAAAAAAAAACGCTGTGAAGGAGATGTCATCTAAACTGGATACTGTGAATGCCAGGATAAATAAGAAAGAACGAATGAGTGATCTAGAAGATAAGCTGATAGAAAGGAAGGAAGGAAGTCAAGAATGATAGAGATAAACAACTACAAGCTCATGAGATCAGAAGTAGAGAGATCAATGACACCATGAAACATTCCAAAGTCAAAATTACTGGGGGCCAGCCGGGGCGGGGGGGCGGGGGTTGTCCATAAAAGAAAAAAGACCCCAAGAGTAATATAGACCAAAAAGCAACAGATAATATACAGAAACAGGGACTTCACAGGCCATATGATGGCACTAAATTCATATCTTCCAATAGTTACTCTCAATGTGAACAGCTTGAAAATGAAATGGCACAGGGTTTCAGGTTGAATAAAAAGATAGGACCCATCCATATGCTGCCTCTAAGAGACTCATTCTGAACCTAAAGACACCTCCAGATTGAAAGTAAGGGGATGGAGAACGATTTATCATGCAAATGAACCTCAAAAGGTAGCAATTCTCATATCAGACAAACTGGATTTTTAAACCATCTCTGTAGTAAGAGATGTAAAGGAACACTATTATCATACTTAAAGGGTCTATACCACAGAAAAATCTAACAATTGTAAGTCATATGCCCCCAATATGAGCACATCCAACTACATAAAACAACTGTTAACCAAAATAAAGAATCATATTGATAATAATACATTAATAGTAGGAGCAATGGACAGGTCATCTAAGCAGAAGATTAACAAAGAAACAAAGAAACAAGAGCTTTGAATGAAAGATTGGACCAGACAGACTTTGTAGATGCATACAGAACATTCCACTCTAAAACAACATAATACTCATTCTTGAATGCACATGGAACTTCCTCCAGAATACATAACATACTTGGTCACAAATCCGGTCTCAACCAATACCAAAAGATTGAGATTATTCCCTGCATGTTATCAGACCACAATGCCTTGAAACAGGAACTCAATCACAAGAAAAAATTTGGAAGGAATTGAAATATGTGGAAATTAAAGAACATCCAACTAAAGAATGACTGGGTCAACCAGGAAATTAAGGAAGAACTTAAACAAGTCATGGAAAATAATGAGAATGAAAACACATTGATCCAGAACCTATTGGTAATGCAAAGGCTGTCCTTTCAACAATATGGCAGGATACAAATCAAAACCACAATGAGATATCACCTTATACCAGTTAAAATGGCAAAAATTAACAAAACAGGAAACAAGTGTTGGCGAGGACGTGGAAAAAGGGGAGCCCTCTTACACTGTTAGTGGGAATGCAAGCTGGTACAGCCACTCTGGAAAACAGGATGGAGGTTCCTCAAGACATTAAAAAGAGAGCTACCCTATGACCCAGCAATTGCACTACTAGTTATTTACCCCAAAGATACAGGTATAGTGAGAAGAAGGGGTACCTGCACTCCAGTGTTCACAGCAGCAATGTCCATAATAGCCAAACTGTGGAAGGAGCTGAGAGGCCCTTCAACAGATGAACGGATAAAAAAAGATGTGATTCATATATACAATGGAATATTACTAAGCCATCAGAAAGAATGACATCGACATCCATCGACATGGATGGAACTGTAGGGGATTATGCTAAGTCAAATAAGTCAAGCAGATAAATAATTATATGGTTTCACTCATATGTGGACTATAAGGAACAGCACAGAGAACCATAGGGGAAGGGATGGAAAACTTAAGGAGGAGAAATTGGAGAGGGAGATGAACCATGAGAGACTATGGACTCTGGGAAACAAACTGAAGGTTTCAGAGGGGAATGGAGGGTTGACGGGATGGGGTCACCGGGTGATGGGCACTAAGGAGGGCATATTTTGTGATGAACACTGAATGTTATACACAACTAGTGAATCACTGAACACTACATCAAAAACTAATGATGTACTATACAGCGGCTAACAACACAATTTAAAAAAAAAAAAAGTGAGAAAAAAAGACCCAGTTTGGGCTAAGATGTCGGTCTGGAATAGTTGGCAATCTCAAAGGCAAGAGGAGCTGGCACTAGCAAGCCCTTTTCTACAGATAAAACCCTATAATTTTATTTGCTCAATCAGGCAACCCTACTACCTAGTGCTACAGAGAAAGACTAAGGGCAAGATAGGAAACTGAAACAAGCTTCCCATGATGGTATAGGCATGGAGGAAGTGATAGGCTGCTACAGGGAGCAGAGATAAAGCCCTACTTAATTTAGAAAAACATTAATTTATATTCAACAAAAGTCATAAACTGATGGCAGATAGCAAGCTCAATCCCAAAACTTTTGGGGGAAGTATAAGAGCAAAAACTCCTTTAGGGAAGAGGAGAAAACCCTCTTAGACACAGGACTCTACACTGACTACAAGCAGAAATCTATCACCAACGGAGAGGGACAAGTAGCCTCCAAATTGCCCAAGATCAGTTACAGGTATGAGAAAGTTTATCTGCCATCGAAAGAAGTGGAGGGATATTTAGAAAGCCCAAAATCTGAGCCACAAGGACACATGGCTTGTCAAGAATGAAGCTGGACCACAGTGTAGAAAATCCAAAAGGCTAGGACCAAGTAACCAGCAAAAGAGGTTAATTGCTGGATGAGGGGCAAAAATATTGAGAGAGACCCCCTATGTAGCTATGGTATAGGTGAGGGTGAGGGAGAAACACTAAGAAAAACCTTCTAGAACCTCTACTAGAAGTAGTTTATTCTAAATACAAAATAATAGCAGCCCACTGAAGGTAATGATAACAACAACAAAATCCAAACCAGTTCAACTTGTGATGTATTCAATCTCTGTACTAAAAGCATTTAGAAGACTCTTGGTCTTTCTGGATATAAGTACTGTTTAACTTATTCTCTACTGCCTTTTCACATATGAGGTCCAATACTCAAGAACGACCACACATTAAGAGTAAGGAGAAAAAATGATGGACAACATGTATAAACAGATGAGATAACAGCAGAAAGATGAAATCCATTAAAAAAAAAAAAGAGTCAAATTGAAATGATAGAAAAAAAACATAGGGGATGAATTCTTTTAATCAGGTTATCAGCAAACTGAAGAAGGTATCAATGAACATTAAAACAGATGAACAGAAATTATACAGACTGGCATTTCTATACACTAACAGTGAACTATCTAAATAAAATAAAATAATTCCATGTACTATATACATCAGAAACAAAAAAATACTTAAATTTAACCAAGAAAGTGAAATATCTATACAACAAAAACTTTAAGACATTGATGAAATTGGGGTGCCTGGGTGGCTCAGTTGTTAAGCATCTGCCTTCGGCTTCAGTCGTGATCTCAGGGTCCTGGGATTGAGCCCCACATCGGGCTCCCTGCTCAGCGGGAAGCCTGCTTCTCCCTTTCCCACTCCCCCTGCTTGTGTTCCCTCTCTTGCTGTGCCTCTCTTTCTGTTAAATAAATAAATAACATATTTTTTTTAAAAAGAGAGAGACTGATGAAAGAAATTGAAGATGACACAAAAAAATGGAAAGATATCCCATGTTCATGGATTAGAAGGGTTAATAGTTAAAATGTCCATACTAAACAAAGAATTGTAGATTCAATGCAATTCCCATCAAAATTCTAATGGCATTCTTTGCAGATATGGGAAAAGCAATCCTAAAAAATTGTATGGAACTACAAAAGACCCTGAATAGCCAAATTAATCTTGAGAAAGAAGAACAAAGGTGAAGCATCATAATTTCTGATTCCAAACTATATTACAAAGCTATAGTAATCAAAAGAGTATGGTACTAATTTAAAAACAGACATAAAGACTAATGAAACAGAATCAAGAGTCCAGAAATAAACCCATCCATATATGGTCAACTATTTTTGATAAAGGTGCCAAGAACACTCAATGGTGAAAGGATAGTCTCTCAATAAATGGTGCTAGGAAAACTGGATATTTACATGCAAAAGAATAAAGCTGCATGAATTGTACCACTCACAAAAATTAACTCAATATATACTAAGGACTTGAATGTAAGGCCTGAAACCATAAAATCCTAGAGGAAAAACCTCCCTGACATTAGTTTTGGTAATGATTTTTTGGATATGACATCAAAAGCACAAGCAGGAAAAAGAAATAGCAAATGGAACTACATCAAACCAAAAAGCTTCTGCACAGCAAAAGAAATAATGAACAAAATGAAAATTTCTTCCATTCTCAAGGAATGGGAGAAAATATTTGCAAATAATATAAAGGGATTAATATACAAAATATAAAAGGAACTCCTACAACTCATACAATAGCTGAAACACCCCAAAAATAATCCACTTAAAGATAAGCAGAGAACTTGATTAGACATTTTCCCAAGAAGACATACAAATAGCCATCAGTAGATGAAAACGTGCTCAATATCACTAAACATCAGGGAAATAAAAATAAAAACCACTATGAAATATCAACTCACACCTGTTAGAATGGCTATTATAAAAATACAATAGATAATAAACATTGGCAAGGATATGGGAAAAAAAGGAACTGTTGTGCACTGTTGATGAGAATGTAAATTGTGCAATCGCTATGAAAAAGAGTACGACGATTCCCCCCCAAAAACTGAAAATAGAACGACCATAGGTTTAGCAGTTTCACTTTTGGTTATTTTTCAGGAGGAAATGAAATCACTGTCTCATGCAGGTATCTGTACCCCATGTTCACTGCAGCATTATTCACAGTAGCCAAGATATGGAAACAACCTAAATGTCTATTGATGGATAAGTGAATAAAGAAATATGGTATGTATACAATATGATATTATTCAGTCAGAGTAAAAAAGGAAATTGCTATTTGTGATATTGGTAAACCTTGAGAAGATTAAGCAAAGTGAAGTAAGTCAGAGAAAGACAAATACTCTCTAATCTCACCTATGTAACCTGAAAAAACCAAGCTCATAGAAACAGAAAGTGGATTGGTAGTTGTCAAGGGCTGGGAGTGGAGGAAATGAGATGTTGGTCAAAAGGTACAAACTGACAATTTTGAGATGAGTAAGTTCTGGAAATCTAATGAACAGCATGGTGACTACAGTTAACAACACTGTATTGTATACCTGAAAGTTGCTAGAGAGTAGGTCTTAAATGTTTTCACCATGAAAACAAAGAAATGGTAATCTTGTGAGGTGAAAAATGTGTTAAGTAATCTTATTGTGCTAAATATTTCATAACATATACGTGTACCAAATCTAAAAGAATTATTCAAACTGAAACACAAAGAGGAAAAAGAACAGGAAAAACAACAGCAGCAGCAAGAGCAGCAACAACTGCATGAAAAACCAGAATAAAGCAACCAAGCCCCAAGGAATGGGTCCAATTCTTTCTGTTCCCAACACAGAAGGTGTTCACTAAATTTTTGTGAAGGCTGCTGTTGTAGTGGATAGAACAGAAACGATATCACCTAATACTTATTAAACTTCTGGTGAGTGTTGGAAAAACAAATTCTATTACTAGACTAACCCCAATCTCCACAATAACTACAGGAGTGGACACACTATCATCATTTTATAGGTCCAAAAGCTGAGAGGATTAGTGAGGTGAGGCAAGTTGCTCAAGATCAAAAACATGCAAGTGGCAGAGCTGGTATTCAGGTCCAGGTTTGTTATACTCCAAAGCCCGAGATCTTTTACACTTCCACGTAGTGATGAATGTGTTGTAAAGAATTTAAAAGGAAGAATAAATACAAAGGTCAATGAAGGGAAGTTTTTCTGAATTTGTACAAGATGGTCCTTAGTAAGGTAATATGAGGTAAATGATCTTGAAAGCAGTCCTTGCACATAGTACTGTTCACAGGAGGTATGACCTTGAAAACTATAAACTAGCACATAGCAGACATTCAGTAGTTTTTGTTGAGGTGAATTAGATAGTTTCTCCATCATGATGTTGTCCATTAGGTCTACATTACACCATTAATTACATTAATGGATGCTTATTTTAATTAATATTAAGTTGGGGACTCTTCTAGAATTAGACTAAAGAAATATCCATCTTAGATTTTAGAGACAGAGTATTTGAAATTGGAACTGACCACTTTACAGAGTCCTTTTCTTGATACTACGAAGTTTCCTTTAGGAAGTTTTGACTTCTTTTACTTTGGAAAATATGTATCAAAGTCATCCTAGAAACACAAATCATTTCTCCATTGTTAGAGATTATATACAATATACCCAATGGCGACATTGTACTAGCTATTCTAAAAGGCCTTCTCTGATTGACATGTGTTAATAAATGGAAAGAAGACCATGTAGTCACAGTATTCATTACTCATCTGTGTTTACATGCAATATGACTGTGAATTGTTAATACTTTAAAGCCAGTTTTTCAAGACAGTTCATATGCCAAATAATTATGTTAACTATAAATATTTAAAATACATTAATTATTTTTTGTTCTTTAATATTTGAAAATACAAAATTTAACAAAGCTCTTGCAGTAACTTTTCACTACTGAGAAATTATTGATCAGTATATATATATAAGAATATGTATAAGACTTAAAATTATTCACAAAGCAAAATAGATAAATATATAAAATTTTATAAATGGCAAACTATCTGTAATTTCACTTTTGCTGACAGGGTTTCAATATTTTAACATTTAAAAAGGTTTCTTTGTGCACAAGTCCACTGTATTTTCAGTAAAACAGAATTTGATTCTTTTACCAAGTGATGTGAAGATGATTTTTCTAGCTGGAATAAACAATTAAAAACTCAGCAGTGACCAACAAAACAACATTATTTCAAGCCACCTAATAAACTATGTTTGTAAAAAGCACATAACTAAAGATTAAAATATTTAATTTTATCTTTCAGATTATCATATCAACATATCATGAGCATAAATGTGTGGAAGGAGTCTTAATATGGTTCTTGTGTTGAATGTAACATAATCTTAACAGAAATTGCAATTACTCCATATGTATTTTGGCTTCAAAAGCATTATCTCACAACTATCAGACATTAGTAAACTCAAAAAGGGAACAGACCTCTGTGAAGTGACCAGTATTAAACTCAAATGTTAGAAAAACCATAAAGAACTTCCAGACAACGCTGCCACACAGTAGTCCTATTTTGTAACTGGCATGAGGGCACAGGCTAACTTGTTAAGATATTTATGTATTATTCTAATATTTTTATGTTCTGTATCAGGAAACATAACAATGTGTAGTAGATACAAATCCAGCTCAAATTATAATAAGATTCTATTATACTCTTGTATTTATAATCTACTGACATTCCTGGAAATTTTTCTCTCTTGAGGGACATTAATAGGCAGCAGCAGTAACCCCTACAAAGAAAAGACTGGCCTCCTCTTTCATCAACACTAACATTGATCTCTGCCCAACCTTAAAAGCAGTTCTAGATACAAAATAGGAAGAACATCATCTTTTTTTTTTTTTTATCCCAGGATGCCTGGCAGAACACAAGAATTTGTCCATTAAAAATTGGGTGCTTTTGGAATAGAGAGTTATTGTTAATTTTACCAAAAGCCCTTAAAATAACTTAAAAAAAAAACAGGGGGAAACTCTAAGTTAAGTAGAATAGGAAGTAACTAGGAAAAATATTAGCAATGTGATTATTGATGTAAAGTCTAGAATGTCAATACTCATCATATTTACTAAAAGGAAAACCCAGTAACTGTTTTTGTTTCAAGACTTTGTAATAAATGACATAGTCAGTTGTGGCAATAAATTTGAAGAGTAAAATATAACACTGGAAAGGTATATTTCAACCTAAAATGATATCATAATATATACTGAACATGTTCACATGTCTTTTTAATATACTTGGTATTGTTTGCAGAACTAAACATTTAAAAAATGAAGTCCCAGCCAATTACTGAAAGGAGCTGGTTCTGAATTATTTCTTTGAAAAAATAATGTTCTTGAATAATTTTATGAAAATATAAATGTTTCAGTGTGTATTTTATTGCATTTCTAGAAAAGACTATTCTGTATGGCAAATTTTATAATATTTTTTTGGTTTGTAACTATCATCTTTCAACGAAACAAAGTATTATACAATGCCACTAGAGGGCATTCTTGTAATCCGTAACTGAATGGGGGGAGGTAGGTGGCAAGGTACAGATTTTAACCATAATGAAATTTGACATGTTGGAAATTAATATTATTTCAACAGAAAATGACAGAGGAAAAATATTTTTTAAAAAATTATTTTTATTAACATATATTATTTGTCCCAGGCGTACAGGTCTGTGAATCATCAATTTCTTTAAAATTAGTGACATTAATATAAATTAGAATAAATACATGCTATGTCAAAGAGTGACTTTGGGACAGAGACATCTAAAATGGTGTTTTCATTTAAGCAATATTTTTGTGGGTATATTTTAATAGAGACACATTTACTTATTTCAAAGTATTTTCATCATTTGAAACTTTCTAATAGATTTTATCACTTTAATTCAACAATTTAGCTTTATCACCATAATAGTGTTCTCAATATTGAGACAAATTACAGAAAGTGCTAAAAAATAAAAAATAAAGGATTTTTTTCTTTTTTTTTGCTTATCATGATTTGGTTAAACTTATTATTTTGTAAAATTTACATTAAGTATTCTTTCCAGTTATCTGGGCCCTCCTTCATACATCCATTTCTTCCCTGTCTCTCCAGGTCACTATTATCTTTCTCACTGTGATTTGCAATCATTCTTTTCTTGGTTATAGAAAGCAAGTGGTGTCTTCCCTCTGCAAATAATGATTATGCCATTTCTTTCTTGACTAATAAAGCAAAGCTACTGAATGAACTGTGTATTTCCAAAGATCCCAACAATTGTGCCATTTTTTAAAATCTATTGTGTCACCTGAGCAAAAAATGCTATCTTTAATTACATTCATTTTATTCCCAGAGTCCACTGAATTCCAGTGAAGAAAAGAGGGTCACAAACACAATACCATAAACCACATCCTCCTAGGTATGAATATCCCATTATTTATTATGCTTAGGAATGAAATAATTTAGAGAATCTAAGTTTTTATCTTACAAATTTCATAGCAACTTAACTTGTGACATTTTAAAATATGAAATTTATATCTGTAAAATGTAAACCTCTTGATTATTCATATTATTAAAAACATGCTTTTGTACTAGGATGTCTTTTAAGTCCCCATTCAACAAAAATGTGGTTTTGAAATGCCTTACTTGCAAGTCTCTAGATGCCAGAAATATGTATATAAATACTTCTAAGTCCATTCTTTAAAGATGAAATTGTATTACTTGTCAATTATAAAATGAGCTCACGGCTGTTGTGCTATATTCCATAAATCTACTAGGATGATTGATAAGCCATTAAATACATAAGGATTCAAAATGACAGTATAGTTTAGCAGTGTATAATGGGTAAAAAGGAAAATCACATAGATTACATTTTATGGTGTAAATATGTTCCTTATTTATGCATTCAAAAAGTAACTTCATACCTTAAACTGTTAGTCTGTATGTGAATATGGTACTGTATGGTGACTAACATAACATAATAAAAAAAATCATTAAAAAATAACAGTAGAATCAACAATCACTAGTTTCATAGTTCTTCGTCTTACTAGTAGACATTATGACTATTACACATATTTCTATTTGTAAACACTGCATTTGGGTTAAAGACTTGAATATGTTCCAAGTGTAAGTATTTATCAACAGGCATACTATATCATATTGCAAATGAGAAAATAATCTTCCATTCATATTTTCCCAGGCTGCTTTTATACAATTAATTGGAAAGGTTGGAAATAAATCTGAGTGCATTGCTATTTGTCTCAGACATGAAATAGTTAAGAGTGATATGTGTGCCAGGGTTTTAATAGGGCTTAACAACAAAAAGCTTCAATCCTCTACTTTCACTAGATTTTGTTGCCGTGGTTTTGCTTGCTTAGGGCCATCCATCTGTTAATGTTGACTTGTAATATAGCTAAGCTCCTGCTTGCAGTTCACTAGTCCAGTTGATGTGTGTGTGCGTATGTATGTGTACATGTGTGTGTCCTATATAGATACACAGATACATACACATTACAATTGCCAGAATAAGTTAAGAATGGCTAATAATATTAAAAATGGAGTAGCATCTTAGATACATATAAATTTTGCAGATTTAAAGGGATTTCTCATTCTTAGAAAACTCCCATGAATTTTTACAAATAAATATTCTTAAAACATAATTTTCAGGGACAGACTTAGTATAAACGTTGTTCACGAAGACTACAGTCAGTATTCTAAAATAAAATTGATGAAAGAAGGTAAGTGTGTAGTCAAGATTAAAACTGTTCTGCACCATGACCGGTGGCAGTATTCTCACTGGACCCAACTGGCCCTGTTTTCAATAAAACCAGAGGAGGATCCTTTCCCTGGAGTCCTGTTAGGCTGGGGCTGCTGTTGGAACTGTCATCTTCACACAAAAGGGAAAAGGGTTGGGTTTTACAAATGTGAAGCCTAATTGGGAGATCTTCATGGCTGTACCCTTGACATTTATTTAAGCCTCATCAACAAAATGGGAAATAACCATACTAATTAGCAGACCAGCACACAAATTACTATTTGTTGGGGTGTAGATGTAGATTCACAATCTATTCCAAACACAAGCTAAGTAATGGAATACAGGCTTAAAACAACATACATTTTAATTTTTTTTCTTTTCTACAGTACCCAGACTATGAAACTTGATTTTTTTTTCACTTACTAAAATACATTCTTGATTTTAAGCAACCATAATCTCATTTTCATCTTTTGAAAAACAGGTGAAAATAAAGTGTTTCATTTATCCAAGTCTAGCTGGAAACTGGAAATGTAAAGTTCTTTACATAGCTGAGATCAACTTCTCAAATGGATAAAGAATTGGGATAAGCAAAGCCCATATTCTTTATTTTGATACCTCTACTGACAAAAAAATGACGAATCCTGAGGTCTTTTAAACTTAGAAATTAAGACATTTCTCAGGAAAATAAGCTATATATTTCTTCTCTAATTATAAACTGGGATGTAAAGTTATCCGTACTTAGAATGAAGACAGACACTAATTTAGGGAACTAGAGGACTGTTAGTGGCTCTGGATAGTTACTACCAAGAGAGAAGAAAGTCAGGGCCACTGTGGTAAGAGACCTGAAGTTCAAGATATATGTATATGCATTAATGGGTAGCTGCCAATTTTTAAGTGCCTATTATGTGGCAGGTGTTTTATACACATTATCCATAATGCCTATAGTATCTTAGCAAAATGACATGTATTGTCATTACCATTTTATAAATGTAGAAAGTACGGCTTACGGACACTGTGTTTTGCTCAATGCGAACTGCTAGTACTCTTTCCAAAGTCAAGTCTCTCTGGCTCTCAACACTGTAACTTTGTCTCCCACAGCCCTTCCTCCACAAACACTCCACCCAACAAAAAGGCACGACAGCAGTGGTTAGCTACTTAACTTCCAGAATCTGTCTGCTTTTCAATCCCTACTCTGATACTCATTACTTTGGTCACATTTCTTCATCCCTCTGCTGTTACTAAATCTGAAAAATGGGGATCATCATTCCCAGTGTGCTTGGATTGCTGGGAGTTTTAAATTAATCATATAATACACACAAACATACAGACAGCTTTGCTGTCTCTTCCTCATGTTTTCCAAGTTCACTCTAGAGTACTTCAATGTTATTCCACTCTGTAAAAATTGAAGTTTGGAAATAGGGATAGTAAGACCTCAAAATTATCTGTATCACCAAATCCTAGAGGTCCTATGGAATCTCACTTTTAGGTAACTGAATTTACCACATGGCAAGAATTTTAAGAGGGTGTGGCTGATTCCAGTGTCCTGGGATGGAGCCCTGCATCATCATCGGGCTCCTTGCTCCCCAGGAAGCCTGCTTCTCCCTCTCCTACTTCCCCTGCTTGTATTCCCTCTCTCACAGTCTCTCTCTGTCAAATAAATAAATAAAATCTTTAAAGAGAGAGAGAGAAAGAGGGAGAGAGAGAGTGTATGGCTATTTGAATAATCAAATGTGAGATGGGGCCCAGAGAGAATGGTCCTTCAGTGAGAGGCTAGTTCTAACATGAGACAGTGATGTTACTCTTCTAATTCAGGGAGCCTGACTGACAGAAGAAAAGAGAGCCTTCTAAGTTTACTTCTACTTGTAGCCTTTATTTTTTTAAGTTTCTTAGGAATTAAGCTGTCTTTGTATTAATAAACCTGAGTATTTCAAGTGATAGACATTACACAGAAGAGAGAAAGAAGGAAAATCAGATTTCTGTCCCTAAAACAGTGTTCCTTGCCTCTCTTGGCTACTTCCACTGGATGGGAGCTGTTGGGACACTGGCTTCACCTGTGGATCCACAATGTCTAGCCCTATTTCCTGGAATAGTTGCATGCCTCCTGAACAATTTTATTTTAATCCTTGTACACATCATGAACCCTGGTAGGTGTGTTTGTCTTTTCATTTTGGCTGCTAAGCAAGGGAATGGGTCTTAGCTGCTGCTGCTTTTTTTTTTTTTTTTTAAAAGATTCTATTTATTCATTTGACAGAGAGAGACTCAGCAAGAGAGGAGTGGGAGGGGGAGAAGCAGACTTCCCACCGAGCAGGGAGCCTGCCTGATGCGGGGCTCCAGCCCAGGGCCCTGGGATCATGACCTGAACTGAAGGCACACGCTTAATGACTGAGCCACCCAGGCGCCCCAGGCCTTAGCTTCTTACTGCACTTTCTCTCTGCCCCGAATCTTATCTAAATTAAATACATTTCGATCTTTTGTTCTATGATTCCTGCTAAAATGTCCAATTAATTTTGGAAATAAGTAGAATATAAGCAAGTTAATAAACATAAATTATAATAATATATTATAATAAACATAAACATATGTCTCTGACATATTTATTGATACCCAGATTATGCCTCGAACCATATCTATTTCTCAAAATGCTTACATATGTAATTGGAAATCCTAATGGGCTCAGATCCTAATATTATTGTGCTTAGAGAGCAACAGTAAGACTGTTTATTGATTTGGAGATAATCATAAAACAGTATCTTCATGGTTCTAGCATGAGCTTCTGTTTCTTGTATTATACAATGGATCATATTTCTAGCAAATCATTGAGACTGGATTACCACCAAAAAGTGAACCAAGGAAGCTTCTGTGGTATCAGACCACAAAAAAAGGCAGACTATGCCCAGTCCCTACTGATTTCCCTGCCCCAAATGCAAACAATGTATTTGAAGCTTATTTTCTATGTAGTCTGTTTGTGTAAGTGGCTCAGGTCTCATGTGGGAACTGAGGCAACAATGACCCACTAGGGTAGGCTGACCTTAAACTTTGCCAAGCTTCAGGTTTATGGTACAAAGACCAGCCCCTAAGTATTTAAAAATATAGATTTTTTTTCTTTTTACAAAGGCAACTTTTCGCCAAATGATTACAAGGCAATTGGAGGTAGCAAATAATCTTGAGATTTTTGTCACTGTCCTTAAAACCCTCCTCTGAGAACTGCTTTCCCTGTTCACCCCTACTACTTGCCAGTGTTCTTGGTACATGGTATTCTCCTTGCTTCCCTGGCTAGAGTTGACTGACCTAAGGATTAATGCTGGATCCGAGTGGGCTGATGACACACTTCCACAAGACAGTGGATCTGGGAATCGCAGTCCATTTCCAGCAGCTGGCTGAGCTGAGGGCCTGCAAGCCCAGCGTCAGGCACATGGAGGAGTTGAGAAAACCTCTCTATGAAAGGCACAGTGGATAGTTAAGCAGAGAGAAGAACAAGCCGGATGAGAGAGAGAGAGAGAGAAGATGGGTTGGGACATGGGGAGGGGGTGGGGGTAAGGGGTAAGGGGAGGAGGGCTGATATTCTTCCCTGAGTGCTTTTGCTTTTTCCATTTTCTGGTTCCAGTCCTACCAGAGGGCTACATACATTCCTATGCCTAACCTAAGCAGAGAAAAAACAGCAGATTGTGATAAATACTGCTGGGTTACAAATGATTAGAAATATGGATCCTTAACAAATTGACCTGTTAAAACATATATCATTAACACATACACACACACACACACACACACACACACACACACAGGTATATACACCCATTTCTATAATGGAACACATGTATATAAAGAAATACACATACGGGGATTACACATTACCTAAAACTCAGATATTTATCATTTGAAAAGATTGATATTCAGAAATTATCAGCACCTGCATAATAAATCTAAATATGTTGCTCAACAAATTCCTATGAACCAAGTAGGAAAATTATAATTCTTAAAAGAATAAGCCCTAATTCTCTTAATTCTTGTTAGAGTCATCATTTGTCATGTCCGCCTGAAAACCACAAAATGCTAACTGATGAATACAGATAGTTGAATTAATGATATTATACTACGTGATGGCCATGAAAATTCAGGATAAGTATGCAATAAATATAACCTATTATCCTGTAAGGTTGTAACTTAATGCAATTTTCTCTATCAGAAATTGTCTAACAGAAAACAAAAACAGAAATCTGTAATATACCTTATAACTAAATAATCAGAGAAATACACTGCTGTGTTAAAGAAAGGAAGATTTAAAAATTTATACGAGGAGCTAAAAATAGTATTCTTAACTTAAAACTGACATTTGGGACAAGGGTTTCTCTAATTCATGTGTTTTCTTTCTACCCTAAAGCATCCAATAAGTAATAAAGATCTCACTCTTTTTTTCACATAAAAACCAGTGCACCATTGTAAATAAAACATAACTGCTCCAATATTTTTTTTTTTAAGATTTTATTTATTTATTTGACAGAGATCACAAGTAGGGAGAGAGGCAGGCAGAGAGAGAGGAGGAAGCAGGCTCCCTGCTGAGCAGAGAGCCCGATGCGGGGCTCGATCCCAGGACCCTGGGACCATGACCTGAGCCGAAGGCAGAGGCTTTAACCCACTGAGCCACCCAGGCGCCCCATAACTGCTCCAATATTAAGGCAATAAACATTTTGCAAAAGTTTTTAAGATGTTGAAGCTTGAGAACCAAAAGGAATTGAAAATGCTAGTGATGGAAAAAATATAGAGTAATTGATTGTAAATCCATCATTGGTTTACAAGTTAATACATATTTTCCAGTTAAGAGTATCCAGGGAAGGTTTCTATACTTGTGGAATTATTTACTGAAGGGCTTACTATAGGTCATACAATCAGCATTATTAAACCAATATGCTGCAATTAACCAATACTAGTATATGGAAAATAAAATTTATAAATGGATAGATCATAGAGAAGGCACTTAGTATGGTATAAAAATGGTCCCATGAAGGCAGAGATGTGTTTTGTTTCTCCTGGAACATTTAGAGGCATGACTGGTACACAGTAAGTGCCAGTTTTCTTTATAAAGAAATGAATAAGTTTTCTTTATAAAGGCGAGGGTTTTAGTACAGTTTCACTAGCTTCTCCCCATCCCTCCTGACACAGAGAAGCTCTTTAAGGCCATCCCTGCTCCTGCAGTGTGTGCAGATCCAGAAAAGCTAAGTGAGCATTAGGGATGCATTCTCATCCCACTCTCCCACTAACTCCTTGTAAGTCTTAGGTGAGGTGACCATTCTGGGTATCACCTCCCTCATCTGTAAACATCAGTGGCTGCAATAAATGAACTATAATCCAGTTGAAAATTCTTTTTAAAAGCTAGTTTTCTAAGGCCACTTAAAATATGATTTGGTGTATACAAATCTGGATCATATAAACCTTCAGAAACATATTTATAAAGCAAAACCAAGGTACATATAGCTATAATTCTGAACACTTTCCCCTTTAGGACAGTATTTTACATAACATCAACATATAAGCAGAAGCTTTAAATATTTATAGCAAAAAAAATCTAACTTTAGAAAAAAAACAGGCATATTACTTTATATTCTAATTTCTATAAAGGATTTAAACAAATTTCCATGCATGAATTTCATTTTATTTTTGTAGTAGAAATCTGGGATTTCCCTCCTCATCATCAAGCTATTCACATCCTATAGCAATCACATGCTTAACTGCTTCTCTCCCCTTCCTGGACTGTGAACTCTATGACGACATAATAAAGTATGCAGAGATTGGTATCTGGAATGACTAATTCCTAATCCTCTTGCAGCCTGCTCAGATACTACCTACTCAACCTCCTTGACTGGAAACACAAACTTTCTTACCATAATGATGGGGGAAAAAAAAAAAAAAAGAACGGGTCCAAAACTGTTTTTTAAAAACTAACCAGAATTACATAATTTTAGAATTTGGAGACATAAGAGTAAATAAACCCACCTGGGCAAGCTTACGCTTTTCTGTATTTCCTCCCTTTTCATTGTGTGATGTGTAAACTGGTGTATACTGTACAGAACCAGAACAGGTCCCATAATCCTCTTCATTTTCCTACACAGGAGGAAATATACAAGTAATTATTTTAAAATACTTGCATTCCTTTTAGACAAACTATCTGATACAGATGTAAATAGCAAAATAACACTTCAGATACAATTTTTAAAAATTGGGGCGCCTGGGAAGCTCAGTGGGTAAAGCCCCTGCCTTCAGCTCAGATAATGATCTCAGGGTCCTGGGATCAAGCCCTGCATCGGGCTCTCTGTGCAGCAGGGAGCCTGCTTCCCCATCCCTCTCTCTCTCTGCCTGCCTCTCTGCCTGCTTGTGATCCCTCTCTGTCAAATAAATAAATAAAATCTAAAAAAAAAATCTATTTAGGAAGAAATTGCATTTTTCTATATTATGGGTTAATAATTTCCAAAATAGTCTCTATTTTGAAAAATTTGGATGAAATTTTTATAAAGATTATTTACTATCATAAAAATGGAAGTTTTAAATAATATTTTTCTTCAAAGATAGAAATTCAAAACAACTGACAAAAATCTGCAAAGATGTAATATGTACTCAAATAAAAAGCACATACACATAAATATTCATATATATGCAATATTCATGGATTCAAATACACATCTTCAAACACAATCTTTTATAAATTAAGAACATGCTTCAAATTAAAGTAGCAACTACTGGAAAGATCCTATAAAACCAAATGATGGCATTCCTGGCTTCATTCTGCACCAAAGATCATCTTTTTAAAGAAATTCTCAGCTTGAAGCAAGAATTTCAATTGTGATATCAAGGCAATCAACTTTATGAAAACATACATCCTGTTAAAGCATCTTTGAAGATCTCCGTTGTTCTGTGATAAAATATGCAAACAATAAAGAGATTATTCAGTGACTGCATATAGAATGGCAGATAGTTGCCAGAGGGCTTGTTATGAAAAATACATTGTTGAACAAAGGGCTAAGCATATTTCAAACATCATTAAAAACAAAAATCTCATGTGATTTGTAAAGTATAAGCTTCAAACTAATGCAAGAATCAAGTTAGAATGAAAAGAAGAATATGACATACCTTGTGTTTTAGCTTACTCTTCACTTCCTTTATCCCCTGCTTTGCATGATTTTTTGCCTAGAAAAAGGTAACACAAGAGTCTGGCTCAGCATGGTTCTATTACCACTTAAAGAGTAAGCAGATGAGATCTCATTTCATGAAACTTGCTAATTTCATATTATTTAGAAAAAGAACAAATTATAATCTAAAACTTTATTTTCAGGAGGACCACCCCACTTGCTATTATATCTAAATTAGTGAAAACATGATTAGTCTCTATTTGCATACTACTATCATACAAAGGCTAACATATAGCCTGTTTTGCCTCCTAAACTATAGAAAATACAGGAGTCAACCAGACGACTACTGGCCAGTCCTAACTTGAAATTGTGATTAACTGGGGGTGAAAAGCAGAATCCATGTAATCCTAGCAGCAGGCTATTGGGGCAAATGTTTGGGTTTTAAAAAACCCAGGCATCTTTACAAAACTTTTATTAAAATGTTTTTACAGGCAGACACAGGTTTTTATTAGGAGAAGTATCTTAGTGTTACAGCTATTTTACACCCAGTTTTTCCAGTACAAATTAAAAGTCACTTAACAAAAGATGTTATCCTCATGTTCCACCGGGAATCTGACTGCAGCATTTGAGCTTCTCAGGTCCTGATATGATTCCTGTGGGATATAACTTAACTAAAGACCAATAACTGGGGACCTCCCTTAAGCCTTGGCCTTTTTTCCACTGGAAATTCCCACTCAGAGTGGCCAGAGTGGAAAAGAAAGGAAATTCACATTTATCTTGTGTTTCCTTGGTATATGACTATGTGCTGGGTACCTAGCATGTATTAGCTCATTTAATCATCACAAGTCTGTGAAGTTGGTGCTATTATTACTACATTTTACAAATAAGGAAAGTGACTCAGAGGGCATCAGTTTGCATAGCCTAGATTCAAATCTGGGTCTATTTCATTTCTAAGTCCAACTTCCCACCATCACAAAAGGGAAGGAAGAACTAAGGTTTTAAAATATATCTATTGAATATAAGTCTTATGAGAGAAAAGGCGGCATGAGTCTCCTTCTACAGACATGGAAACTAAGGTCATAGGGACTTAAGACTTTCCGACTCCAATGTTCTTGTTCCTTCTACCAAACCATCCTACCTTCCCAAGTCACTTCTAGGAAGAGTGAATACATGTTTTCCCAAGTTCACTTAGGGGAAGTGTCTCATTTTTTTCCTGTTAATATCTGTAGTACCAAATACAGTATGTGATATATAGTAACTGCTCAAATTATGTCTTGAACTCAAATAAACAACTATTTCTTTACTGCAAATGAGCCAAAATTAAAACATATTACACACAATAAAAGATAACCTAAAAAGTCCAATAACTCTAAATTCTATTTCCATGGTTCTTTGGAATTAAAGCATTTTCATATTCCGTATTTTATTGGTAAAGCCACTTTATTTAAAGGGTCCTATATTAACCCCTACATTCCCATTAGGTAAAAATGAATAATTACCATGAAATATTCCTGTTTCCATCTCCCAGAACTTGTATCCATCTTTGCTCTTATTTTGTCTATATTCTAATTTATCTAAATGTCCCTCAGTCTTTCAAAATTTGCTTGATTCACACTAATCTTTTCATATGCTCCTCGGTGTATACAGTTGAATCTAGTGTCAATCAAGATTCTGTAATTCATGCACTGATTCATTTAAATGGCTGTTGCCCGACCTCCTCCACGGACCTTCTTCAGACTGTCTGGAAGATTGGGTACAGACGTTCTCTCTATCCTTTTCAATACCAAGTTGAAACTAAGCAATAAACAAGTATTCTCTACAGAGAAGTATCCAGCAAATGGCTTTAGTTAAGAATTTAGAAGGCAAAATACTAACAAAAAAGTTGACTCAGAAAATCTTTTAGCCAAATCAATCATGTATTCACTTTACTGTTATTTTTAGATTTATAAGAAAAGTATACATGTTAGTTCTAGTTTTCTTTCTGGTCTCTATAAGGATAGAAAAATATAAGCATAAAAAAGCATAGAGAAAATGTTCCAAGCATAGAAGAATGATTTAACAACAGGACAAAATCATTATTTCCTTCACCCAATACACATTTGGTTCCTCTGTGCTATGTCCAAAACAGAGCGAAGGGACCATGATACAAACATAAAACTAGCAGGGGCAGTACCTCTGTCATTCACACTATGTGCCACACTCTGGGCTCCAACTCAAATAACCAGTACAACGCCTAGTATGCGAGAGGTACTCAAATAACTTACTGAATGAATGAGGCAGTTTAAAACATGGTTCCCAGTTTTTAAAAATTTACCATCTATGGAAAATCAAGCAAATAAATCCTGTTGAACCCATTCAGGAGAGAGAGAGATCAGAACTTTTGTTCATAGTAATTTGTGGTTAAAGGAGGAAGTTAAAAAGAGTTCATAGTGCAAGCAGCCTCAAAAAGATGAGTTTTAGGTACAACTATGAAAGTCACAAACTGACTTTACTTGTCCCAAACCGCTTGACTTCTTGATTCATGTGCAACATGATCACAAGATAAATGATGAAAGCAATTAAGAACATTCTGAAGACCTTAATTGGCTTGAAATTAATTTAGGGATTATCTTCCAGAGAGGAGAATTTTGACTTCTTAACATTTTACCATTGGGCAGAAAATAAAACACTCTACTGATGAGAAAGACAAAAATATGAATAATGAATAAGTTTTGAACATGTTTATTTCTGGGTTTTTGTCGAAAATAGAGAAAAATTAAGGAGAAAAACATAATTAGCAAAGTAATACAAAACATTTTCTCTTAGACTGAGGAAAAATTTCCAAGTGCTTGTTCAAGGAATAAAATAAGGGGCACTTGACTGAGAAACCTTTTTTTATAATCTTAAATGAATGTGAGAAACAAGGCCAGTCTGATATTTTGCATGGCAGCCATATGCTATTTCATCATAAAAAAATAAAATCTCTCCAAAAACTGTATATAAATCAAACCACCAGTATTATAGTAAGATAGTGATACACTCAGAGAGGTTTTCCAGAAAAACTATGAAACAACCAAACAAAATGCACAGGCTGCTGTTTCCAGGCAAAATGGATTCAAAATGGATTCCTCTTCCTATGATGAGGCTTCAAACAGCTCAGAATTGTGGCACTATTTTTGAATCCACTCTGTAGATTAGCTTCCCTACTATAAAATGTAATCTTTGAAATGGATTTTTTTAACAGTAATGGTGGCTACATATATGTCATAATTGTAAGTCAAAACAAGAATATAAGTTCTAAGCTTATTAAAATATATTATCCCATTATTAATTCAATCATACCACTTCCTTTACTGAGAGAGCATTTGAAGATCAACTCTTACAAAATCAGAACTATTGCCCTCAGGTGCCTGGGTGGCTCAGTTGGTTGAGCCTTGGACTCTTGATTTCTGCTCAGGTCGTGATCTCAGGGTCCTGAGATTGAGACCAGCACTGGGCTCACATTCAGTGTGGAGTCTTTTCGAGATTCTCTCTCCCTCTTTCTCTGACCCTCCCCCTGCCTGCACGTGCTCTCTCTCTCTCTCTCTCTCTCTCAAATAAATGAATGAATAAAATCTTTACAAAAATCCTACTTCCCTGAATATTTTTAGAAATAAAAAATACATATGACCGACTACATTTAAAAATTATTTTACTGAATACCAACCCACTAGCTCCAACCAGTTTAATACTAGAGAAAAAGATGCACACAGGCAAAAGAAGTGCTGAAACAGGGATATGAGGACCCAGAAGGTATGTGAACCCTTATAGTGTGGGGTTGGACATTTTACAGGGAAATAGCTAATGCTTAAACTAAGTCTTATAGAATGAATTAGTGTTTACTGGGTGGATAAAATCCAAGAAATAAATGTGCCAGTTAGTAGAAATGGATTGTGAAGGATAGAGGCAGAAGAGAACATCTTGCATTCATGAAATGAGGAGTAGCTCAGTATCTCTAGAAATACGGCAGGCTCTAGGGGCTGGGTGAATTGAAAGGACAGAAGAGAGATCAGGTCTTGAAGGGTCTTAGCTATTATATTAAGGAGATTTTTATTTTATTAATTATTTTTGTTACTGCTATTGATATGGCAATTTTTGTTTTACTTCAGCCATGGAGAATCACTGAAGAATATTAATGATAGAGAGTCAAACATCTCTGAGGGAAGAGAACATGCAATATTTGCCTATTTTTTCTACTTTAGTCTCAAGTATACAATGGGAATTTAAAATTTGTTGTTAAATGAAAGAATCAAATCTTTAAAAATAGCACTTCGTTATGGACTGCTTCAATCTAAGTGTGCAATTTTACTGATAGCTTTGAAATAAACAAGACCTGTTTTTAGATTATATAAAGGGAATATCCTTTCTATACAACAGTTTTTGTTTTGTTTTGTTTAATTTTTAATTTTTTATAAACATATATTTTTATCCCCAGGGGTACAGGTCTGTGAATCGCCAGGTTTACACACTTCACAGCACTCACCAAAGCACATACCCTCTCCAATGTCTATAACCCCACCCCCCTTCTCTCAACCCCCCCTCCCCCCAGCAACCCTCAGTTTGTTTTGTGAGATTAAGAGTCTCTTATGGTTTGTCTCCCTCCCGATCCCATCAACAGTTTTAATAACTGAATTCACTTTGGTCAATATTAACTCTAAATTTTTTAAAGCTTTTTAAAATTAAATTAAATTAATTAATTTATTTTTAAAAGATTTTATTCATTTATTTGATAGACAGAGATCACAAATAGGCAGAAAGGCAGGCAGAGACAGGAAGGGAAGCAGGCTTCCCGCTGAGCAGAGAGCCTCAATCCCAGGACCCTGAGATCATGACCTGAGCTGAAGGCAGAGGCTTTAACCCACTGAGCAACCCAGGCACCCCTAAAGCTTCTTTTTAAAAAGAAATAATAAGAAGTATTCTAGATATACATGTCTGTCAGCTAGGAAAATGTATGATTTTATTAATAGAATTTTTAAATATCAAAAGAAAACTTACAAATTTATATGCTGTCCGTACAGCTGGAGTTGCTTTGGTCATTGCTGTGTTAAACAGTGCACCTCCTTTCTGTAAAGAAAAAGAAGTATATTTCAAAAAATTTCAAGCCAGACTGTCCTGAAAACAAAGTATTATTAATAGTATGGAAAAAGAGCTTTTCTCACAAATTAAAGTCCTACAGAAATTATGTCACATTAAGTGTTTTCAAACTTTCATATACTATAGTAATTTCAGACAAAATGTAAACATTCTACTCTGTTCTTTTAGTTGATGTAATACATGATTTAAAAATCATTTCATCTTTGCAGTTTAGGCAGACTTCAGAAATATGACCAGTAATAGGTATATTTAAAACAATTAAAAAAAAAGAACTAAAATCAGCTGTTTATCAATTGTTTTAGGTTGGACAATAAAGTCTAAATGTGTGGAGGCAAGTTTTACATTTAAAAAAGATCATATTAACAACAAACACATTACCAGAAATGATGAAACTCCCCTCAAATGATACTTCTCCTAATTTCTTTGTTCTAGGATAGAATATTAGCTGACAATAACAACTTGTTTTTCAAAACACACCATTTATCTCTGCACAAAAGCTTTTCATTTTAAAATTATGAATATCAATAAATTATAATAGCATAAAATAAAAATATTTAAAATGTGAAAAAGTACAAACATTTCAAATATTGCCAATAAACGGCATAAGTATAAACAGCATCATTTTACTGAACACTTCTCCAGATACATTTGAGTGAAAGAGGAAGAAACAGTGAAGGGTTATCATTACCTTGACTGTATGTACCCATTGTTGATAGGACCTTGGGTTTCCTGGAAAATATAAAAATAAGATGTCAGGACTATTTGATCTAAAATAAATCATAAACTAAAATTCATCAAGAACTAATATTTCCAGATGTTAGTAGGCAGATTTTATTTATCTCCAATGTTGTGAAAAAACAATGTTATTGTAAAACTATTCAACTGTTCTCTTAGGAACACAGTGATTAGAATGCTTTAGAACAGAGATCTTTTCTTTTCTCATGTATGAAGGTAATATGTTATTCTATTTTCTTTCATTTTAAGGAGGGATAAAATAAACCCTCTTTTTTGAAATCCAAGATTCCTATGCCTTTTGTACTAATTTTTCAATGTTTTATATCTATGTTGTCTTATAAAAGTGTGTCTCTTTTATGCAACTGTGTTCATTTAAAAATAATATTGCCAGTGCATAGGAAACAAAAAAAAAACTAGATGGGAATTTAAAAATGCAAAGAAACTTGAAGACAAAAGAGATTATTCTATGGTTTTTAACTATTAACATTAATGGATCACAGATTCCACCGTAATGCAATACAGTCAAGTTCTAAAGATATTCTCTAGTTGTAAATCCAAATTTGAAAGATACTACCCAAGGAAATGTGAAGCCAATGAAGGTTTTAGTTTACAGAGCATCATGGTTATTAGAAAGTTCAAATGCTGACAAAGTTCTTTTTTTTTTTTTTTTAAGTTTTTATTCAAGTTCCAGTTAGTTAACATACAGTGTAATATTAGTTTCAGGTGTACAATACAGTGATTCAACACTTCTATACAACACCCGGTGCTCATCACAAGTGCACTCCTTAAAACCAGTTCTAATAAAACTAGTAATCACATATTTGGTTCCAAATATGGTAATTTAATCAATAAAATGACATCAAAGGGCAAAAAAAGAAAACACAATAATCTCAAGTAATGCTTTAAATCAACTGACTTAGATTTCATCTACCTTCTTGGTTTAAATGCTTAAAAAACAAAGTCCTGATGGCTAGTCCAAGTACAAGTAATCCCTAAAACAGATTATGGTCTCTTCTTTTTTTCAATTGTGGTATAGTTGACATACAACATTAAGTTAGTTTCAGAAATAAAGCATGATTCGATAGTTGTATATATTGCAAAGTGATCACCACATAAGCCTAGTTAAGATCTCCACCATATATGTTCTCTACTTGCATATTGTTGTGTTCTTTTAACAAATTTATTACCTTGCTATTATAAAATAGAAGCAGAATGATCCCAGCCCAAGAATTTATTTCCAGCTGTTCTCTTTGCATTCCTAACCAACATCAGGCAAAATGTGTACAGCTCTGATTTTACTCCTGTAATTAAAATCTTTCTCTAACTCACAGAAAAAAATCAAGAAATAACTCCCATTGTAAAAAACATCTCTTACTACTCAGCACTGCACTTCACTTTTCTGGAAGAAAATACATGAGCAAAAATAATATTGTTACTAATTTTATGAAATGATTATAGCAAAATGTGTCTACTTAAAATAAACTATGTAAATAAAATCTGCACTGTTAAAAAACCATGAGTTTCAAGTGGTATTTGTCCTAAATTTTTAAATTATATTTCTTTTATAAAATGACAAAAAATTATTCTATCAATTTATTTCCAAGGAGAGTTTATTAACAAAAAAATAAACAGTATGTCTTTTTCCAGATTGTTCATATACTTTTACCTCTCTACTAAATGTTCTCAACAGTTCATATACTTATTAACTTCTCTATTAAAAATGATTGGATATAAATCACACATTTAAGACTTGGTTGTTATTTATAGTATTCTGGAAAGTGCTTTACTTTCATTCTTTCCCCAAAATAAATGGAAGAAAATAGAAAGAGAAACACTAACTTCTATATGATAACTATTTAGCATTCTGGAACACTTGTCAAATCAGAAAATAATTTTTTAAGCCCCTAATCTACAAAGAAAATAAGTATCATAAAATTTCAGAGCAGTTATAGAAGGAACAGTGTCTTATTTAGAGTTGTGAGGAATAAAAATAGCTCTCATATTCAACTCTCCACAGGTCACAAAATGTTTTTATACCTACATTACCTTATTTGAGTTGTGTTTTTGTACTCCAAGATAGGTAAAGCAGGTAGTATCTTAGGCAGCACAGTTCAATGAGAAGGAAGTGGACTTTGGAGTCCAATGGTCTGAAGGTTCAAGTCCATTGTATCCTTGTAAACTATGGAGTTTGGGACAAGGTCTTTAACCTGGCTGCTACAATGTTACTTAGTACAGTACCTAGCACATCACAGACACACCAAAAATGTAAGTTATTATTGTCAGTAACTTGCCAAATGAAGAAAGTGAAGGTTCTGAAGTGGCACATTATTTGCCCAAGGTCACAAAGATAGCAACTTAGAAAGAATAAGAATCTAGGTATTTGAATTCTTGGTTCTGTAGTCCTTCAACTCTAAAAATTCTACCTCTTAAGACTGTTAAATAAAATATGATAAAACAGAGATTTCCTCTGTATCACTTCACACTAATTACATTAGAAATGAAAATGGGCTGTTCAAAGCAGATACCTTGAGAAGAAACAGTTCACAGAATGACCAATAATAATCCAGAATTATATGCACAGGGGAAAACAGAAGTCCTTACATAAACTGCTTGAGATGATGGGGAAACATGGTACTATATAGGTAGAGTCCTGCTAAATTTTTTTTAAAGATATTTGTTTCTCTAAATTTAGAGCTTTTCAAATTGAAGGCTTCTATTCCCACAAAATTTATGAGACAAATGCATTATTTTAAAAAATATTGTTTAAAGGCTGTTTTTCTTCTTAAAAATGAATCTGAATGCCAAAAAAAAAAAAAAGTCCTTCCTAAAGTCACTGGATTATGGAAATAACAAGCATTATTGAGGAAATTCCTAGCATTGTTCTCATTAAACATATGAGTGGTTTTCTCACACTCAAGGACAGAATATCTTTGTCTCTCACTTGTCCAAAGACTTCTTCCTTAAATATATTTGTTTAAATTCTAGAAATTTATAGTTATTTCTCAAAAAAATATAAATTCACCTAAACTCTTCAGTGAAGCCAGAAAAATGCCAGTAAAGTGGATGACTACCTACTATCTCTTCCAATCACCTTGGTGCCTCAGTCAGTACAGGAAAAGAGAGAGAAATAAATAAAAGACTAATCAGATTGTATCAGGAAACTAATAAGGAAACAAATGCTAATGAAGAATAACTATATGCTTCTTTATAAAATCAATCTGAAAATATTTCTCCTTCTGAAAGTTTAGATAACTGGAAGTGGATTTATAAAACTAGCCTGACTTTAAATGAAAAAAATATGTAACCCTCCCCCCACCACGTTCTTAACTACTCAATATTCCTTGGCTGCTTGTTCACAGACCAATATTTTTATTTACTTAATTGTACCCTTTGTCCTACTTCCATCCACTTCTATTACCTTTTAGCCTCTATAGATATTCTTCCTTTTACATACTTCCTGATATGACTTCTCTGTTAAGGCTGAATATTCTACAAAGGTCTCATGAAAAAATCAGGAGTAACGGATTCCTTTAACAGTCCTGAGCACAGGAATTCACAGGACAGAAATCAGTTTTTGGAAATCTGTATGCATTCACAGTCTTTAGCCATAGTTCTAGATTCAGTGTGAATCTAGATTTTCTATGTAAGACTGTCCTGCTTTGTATATTCTTATCAGAGCCAAAACAATTACGAAGTTCCACTGTGCTCATATTCATTTTATCATCACCCATGCATACTGGAAATGAACAGGATACATAAACTGTTACTACAATGGCACAGAAAGGGGAAAAATTAGATGCTTCTTTGAAATTTCCTAATTATTTTTGCTTAGCTTTAGTGAATGTTAATTTTTCTTAGGGTGATCTTTCTTGGGGCTTAGTAGAAAAATCTTCAACGGATAATCACAAGACAGGAATTTTACTTTTATCCACTCGGAGTGGAGAAGGCTTGGGCAGTGCTCTTGTTTACTGAATGTCTTCCAATTAAGAAGATTTCTTATCATAAGAAAGCAATATATTATAGTTATTAAAGCAAGAGCTTTGAACTCAGGCAGATACATGACGAGTTCAGACTCTAGCACTACTAGCTGTGTGACCCTGAGCAAATTGTTGAGATAAGTGCCCTTATAAAAATGGGGATGGGTAATCAAAATACCTCAGGGGCTCCTGAGGATTAAAGGAGATAAAATTTGTAGGCTCTTATAAGAGATTCTGTTACATATTAATATTCAGTAAGAACAATTATAATTATTCTTACTGTAACTATGAGAGAAATGAGTTATAATAGTTTACTTCTTTGAAAAATAGTTTCATATCATGATACAGACATCTTTATAAATATAATCTAAATGACAAATGTATAATGTTCTTTTATATATATCATTTATAAGAACATTACTAATTTTTATTATATTCATATTTTTATTTCAAATCCTAATAAATTGTGCTTTATTTCTTCTAAGAATAATCTCTATATATCTCTAAAATAATAACCTAAAATACAATGATTAAAAAATGACACTTGATAGCCAGACATAATTTGTAATATACTTTCTTGCTGTACATACTGAAATTAATACTTGTTGAACTATGCTTTCCCTTTAATTCACTATTGCTCCCGCCACCACCAAATTAAGATAAGCATTCAAAACTTTTTGCATTTTAAGAAAGAACAACAAAGTGGTTGGCATGAAGTTGTACTGCAAATGTAGCCGTCTCTAAGTCAGATGCCAACCGGTGATTAACATTCCATTCTTTTTAAATCATGAGACCTTTAATGAAAGGTTTTAGCAACCCCTCTCCCACCAGAAAAGCCACCCACCTATCCTCTATTCTAGAACAGAGGTATCTGGACCAATGGTTAAGACTACAGAATTCGACTCTACAAAACGATCACAGTTCTACCCCATTACTGTCACAAGATGTCATCTTCAATTCCATATACAATACTAGCCCCACGGGTCATAAAAATAATGAGACAGCAGTTATATAAATACTGAATGGATGCCTCAAGCAATTTGTCCATGAGCTGACAATATTTTGCTTGTCTGAGTTGAAAAGTAAAAAAGCCTTATTTTAACACAAAAGTTCCATTGAAGCTAAATTTTTACCCATGAGCTGAGGAAAGCAAGGAGCTTGGCTTATTCGCTGAGTCAAGTAAACTAAGTTTTTCCCAAAGCTAAATGCTTTCAGTGAAATGCTATACTTATGTCAGATGAAGGTCCATAAATGCTCGGTTCATCTCTACCTCTTTTAATGAACAAATTTTCTCAATGGTTTTTGTATTTCGATGGTACAAAAATATATCTTATTTAAGAGTAAAATTAAATGTGGGGAAAATTGTGGACGCATACTTATTACTATTTGTCTTTTCATGTTTTATCTTTTCTAGCAACTATTTATTCAAACACACACTAAAGACATCTCTTCCCTAAATTAAACCTACGATAAAATATTACTATTATACATGGTGAAAATGAACATACCAGAGATTTTTGTTTGTTTAGTTCACCCTGTACCTGGAACAGTGCCTACTATATATGTAAACACTTAGCACAACACCAGCTGAGTAAATGAATGTGACATTTCAAGGACTCAAGCAAAATTCTCTGCCAGAGTCAGGGCTGTATACTGAAGCAATCATGTACAAGTACCAGTTCATAAGTCATTAACTGTCCAGGTAATTGTAATGTTGTCTGAATATTTACATATGAAACATTGTCTTTGTTTAATTATATTAAAGTGCATTATGTTAAATAAAAATGAGATATCACCTAGCTTATGTTTCACACATACAAAATAGTACGACGCCTTCCATTTTTTTAGTGAGCACTTTTTACAGTGACAAGTGTAAGCACATGGGAAGGTAAACTGAAAAGTCTTTTCCTCATGCTGCAATGTTCTGCAAAGCAAAAAAAAAAAAAAAAGGCAAAGACTACTATAACAATACACTTACTTAAAATGTAAAAGCACTGTGGTATTCACATCTTTTTTTTTAGATTATATTATCAAATATTTCAACTATAATCTTAGTTCTTTAAATCTAGTAGTAGACATCACTGTGGGTTATTTTTAGCAGACAACACTAGTCAGGATGAAAGACAGGAAGATACAAGCTAAATGCATTTCTGTGACATTTATTTCTACTAATATTAAAAGATTATTCAAACAAACAGCTACCAATTCATGAGACCATCTTAACACCTTGAATAATAAAATAAGTTAACACCATAGCTCATAATTATAAGATCAAAAAATATATCTAAGACATTCTATGTTTAAGAGAAAATAGTTCCTTATGAAGTAGATTATATCAGACACAAGTGTAAAAATCAAAACAATTGTTACTCAGAAAATGGATAATCACACTGGAACTAGTCTTTACCTCCACAAAAGCCACCAGAAGTGATTTCCTCTTCAAATACATCAGAGAAACCCCTTCCTGCATTTAGTTTTGCCAGTCGACCATCAATAAACTGAAATTAAAAAGTGTCAAATATGTTAATTTCCGCTTTCTTCATAAAATTAATTTTACTTACAGAAAAATATTAATATCAGATACTTATATAAATATAAATTACACATATATATGTATATACACACATATACAGATACATGTCAAGAAAACTCAAACAATTAAAATAGCCCAGTAAAATAACAGCACTTTAGTTAAATCAGAAATGTATGGTACAGACTGTAACTTCATTAACGAGAAAAATAATGTACGATTTGCTGGCACTTGGCTACTTTCTATTTTGTCTATCCGTGGCATCTGAAATTTGTACCTTCTGGATTATAAAAAAATGTTATAAATGTTTTCAGGTTTCTCCATCCATAATGAAGGTGAAGTATCTTTAAGGTCCCTTGCATAAGAGACAAAGGGAGACTTAAATGATAAGTCTTAAAACTTAAGACTTAAATGATAAGAAAGACTTAAATGATATTTGAAGGATAAACCTGAAGATTTGGAGATTAATACCAAATGTTCACTTTCGTGATGGAATTAATCCTGGCCATAATTTTTTTACTCTGGAAAATTTAAATTTAACCAAATTAAAATAGCTTGACTTTTAAACAATTCTCACTCTTAGTTCTAAAAAAAAAGTTTTCTATCTAAATGAACAAAACTAATTTAGAGAAGTTCTATAGAGCAATACAGTATTCCTCAGGTAGCATTTAAAAAATTATTTAATGGCAATAAGTTACATCAGTTTTTTAAGACTCTGAGACAGAAATCTATTACAAGCCAAAATTAAGAAAGAAACAAATGAAACCAACACAGTCCTGTTCAAAATGTGGTTTAACTACCTTATATTATCATAGAATAATTTTGAACCAAAATGTTAGAAGGATTTAAACAGATGTAGCCTAAAAGATGCATAGTACTGGCTTTTCTTTTCTTTTTTTTTTTTTTTTTTTTTAAGAGTGTGAGTTGCTCTCATAAAAATTAAAACCTTTTGAGGGTAGGTACCACAGATAACCCAATTTTACATCCATTAGGAATATAATGGAATAAAAAAGTTTCCAATAATATAAGCAAATATGAACAGGAGTTTGGAGAATGAAAGGCTTGTATCACATCGCTGCTACTTATTAGCTTTATGATCTTGGGCAACTTGCTCTCTGTGAGTCTGCTTCCCCTTCTATAAAATGGGAAAAATAATAAATATCTTATGGTGTTTTGTGAGGGTTAATTGAAACAATATGAAGTACCTAGATTGCAGGCAGAGAATAAATGTTAAATACTAAAGTCCGCCTTTTCCCACGACCACCACCTATTTGATCTCTGTCAATTTAAGGATTTCCTGAGTGTAGGATCACTGTCTTTCTCATGTACATATCTTGAATACCTGGCAAAAGCCTCACATATAGTTTGAAATGAATGTTTGCTGAAAGACTCACGTATACTGAAACAATGTGAAAGGCATGTGTACGTAATTATTCATTTCATTGTATCTTGAGATAAAAGGTAATAACAATCTTGGCATCTTCCTTACATATGATAAATGGTTGATTTGAAAATAAAGTGGTTTAAAATCCTTGCAAGATTTGACTTTGATATATTTTCAACACAGCACTATAAATCAAACTAAAGTGATCTAATTTGATGGACTAAGTACCATTTTGAAGAAAAAAGGTGAAGTAAAATGATAAATTTAAAGCAATATATTACTGACAAATGAAGCAAACTAAGACATCCTTTTAAAGGACTTAATTTGCTTTAAAAGATTAAGACTACAAGACTTTTTAAAAGGTTTTCATTTTTATGTTTACTAGAAATAATCCATCCATTTTAGTTTGAGTGGAATAGTTCAACATCTAAAAGGAGATAAATCCCAAAACTATTTACTGATTATGCATTTTTGAGCATGAGTAACTACTTCGTGTTACTACTGAACTAGTAAATTGAGCCAATAAAAATTAATCACTTGTAAAATGCCTCATGTTATCAACTGACTTTACAAACAATTCTGTCATGACAATCAGACATTAATCCGCATGCATACTTAATGCAAATGTTTGTTCTTAAAATAAAAGATGGATTTTGTGCATACACACATATTCTATATACATACACACAAATATAGATACCCAGGGATAGGCTGAGAAGTGGCATTAATGGAGAAAAACATGCCTAAGGTAACAGTTTTCTAAATTTTTCTAGTTTTGATTCAGTAACCAGCCAAAATTAAGAAAGAAACACCTTTTTTCTTTTTTTTCCAAGTGGAGTTGGGTCATGGTCACTCCATTCTAGTAAGTCTGGAGGATTTCATAGTAAGTAAAAAAGACCATTTTAGTTATTTAGCATAGAAGTAATTTTGAACTAAAAAATATTATCTGTTGGAAAAGCTATAACTAAAATGGGCTGTAACCTTTCAGTTGATTACCCACCTAATTTAGTAAACACATATCTTTAGGTAACTGTAAGATGTAAGTTTTAGAAGAATTAATTTGGAATTGCAAGTAATGACAAGTAACACTTAATAACAATGAAAGTGCTATAGATATAATAGATATAATAAAACATAAAGGTGCAAGTAGATTTTTAAAAGAATTTAAAAGTGTGAATTAAGATGATGCTTTTACATAAATCTTAATATTTTGCTTTTCATTCCAAAAGTGAAAATTAAAACCTGGACCTAAACATGCTAAATAATCACACCAAAACATAAATAATTGGAAATAAAAAAAAAATCATAGACATAATTCTATAGCATGGGGTCCATAATTTTATTATAAAGTATAAATAAGTAATTTAAGTAAGGAGATATATAATTATCAAGATCATTAATATTATTCCAATTGCAAGAACTGCATTTTGTTAATCCTTACAACACAATCTTAAAGTAGTGTGACAGGTTACAAAAGAAATGTTTTTAAGCAGTAAAGCTACTTCCTGCCACTCTTTTTGACAGTTATTGCTAAGGTTTTTCAAAACGTTTTTATCTTCAAATAACTATCTTTTTTTTTAAGATTTTATTTATTTATTTGACAAAGAGAGAGATTACAAGTAGGCAGAGAGGCAGGCAGAGAGAGAGCGGGAAGCAGGCTCCCGCTGAGCAAAAAGCCTAATGCGGGGCTCGACCCCAGGACTCTGAGATCATGACCCCAGCTGAAGGCAAAGACAACCCACTGAGCCACCCAGGCGCCCCTAAATAATCATCCTGATAGGAAATTAAATCCATTGAAAGAAATTATCTATTGTTTTAAATGGACTTCAGTAAGCAATACTGTTAAATAAAAACAAACATTCACCATATCAATTTTCAAATAAAATATATGTTTTAAGAATATTATAAAATGTAAAGAATAGACTTAGAGTTAAGCTTCTTTCCAAAAAAATAGGGAATGCAAGTTGGTGTAGCCTCTTTGGAGAACTGTGTGGAGATTCCTCAAGAAATTAAAAATAGAATTCCCTAGGACCGTGCAATTGCACTACTGGGTATTTACCCCAAACATACAGTTGTAGTGAAAAGAAGGGCCATCTGTACCCCAATGTTTATAGCAGCAATGGCCACGGTCACCAAACTGTGGAGAGAACCAAGATGCCCTTAATGGACGAATGGATAAGGAAGATGTGGTCCATATACACTATGGAGTATTATGCCTCCATCAGAAAGGATGAATACCTAACTTTTGTAGCAACATGGATGGAATTGGAAGAGATTATGCTGAGTGAAATAAGTCAAGCAGAGAGAGCCAATTATCATATGATTTCACTTATTTGTAGAGCATAACAAATAGCATGGAGGACATAGGGAGATAGAGAGGAGAAGGGAGTTGGGGGAAATTGGAAGGGGAGGTGAACCATGAGAGACTATGGACTCTGAAAAAACAATCTGAGGGTTTTGAAGGGGCGGGGGGGTGGAAGGTCGGGGTACCAAGCGGTGGGTATTATAGAGGGCACGGATTGCATGGAGCACTGGGTGTGGTGCAAAAATAATGAAAACTGTTATGCTGAAAATAAAAAATAAATTAAAAAAAAAAAGAATATGTTCTGATTCACAGAATAAACTTAAATAATGGCCGAGCAGATTATGCATCTTTGCTCTAAGGAATAAATTGTATGTTTCTCAGTTCCTTAATTCCTCACCAGTCAGTGCACTTCTGGCATTTAATCTAAAAATCCAAAATAAGTTATGCTATTAATCAATGTTCTAAACGCCTTCAGTGGTGTGGACATATGTTATATAAATATTTAATTGTAATTAATCCATCAAAACTCTGAGGATGACAATAATTAAACTGAATGAGTCTTAAATGATTTTTAAATATTTTGACTTTTTTAAAAAGAGCTCATAAGAAAACAATGTTCTGAGGAGAGAAAGTTAGTGGTGCAATTCTTTATCAAGCTGGGGAAGTGGGAAGATGGAGTGCCGTTTTTTGTGCTAAGACGACAGTCTTATTACTGAAGCAAAGCAGCAGAGGCAGTGGAGCAACACACAAAAAAAGTCGAGACTCCCCAACTCCTTTTTCCGCCTGGAGGAAAAATGAACATGTTTCAAAATTTACCTCCTATAAGAAATTCTTCCTGCACAAATGTAAGATAACTAATCTAATAAAGGCTTGAGAGCTAGAGAAAAAATACATATTTAATGAGTAGAAATCTTTAGCAATTTAAAGAAAAAAAATGTTAATACTGTAAAAAGAAAAGTACTTTTAAAATGTATTCATTTATAACAGATCCTTAAATTTTCCTTTTTATATAATGCTTTGGGCTAAAAAAAAAAAAAGTTGTCTAATTTAAATATTCCTTCTTATAAATGCTCAGTAAAAAAAAAAGTTGTCTAATTTAAATATTCCTTCTTATAAATGCTCAGTAAACCTTGACAGGTTAGTGAAAACTACACTAAAGTGTTATACAATAAGTTAAGTCAGCAGATATTTATAGACACCTGCTAAATGTAAGGCATTCAGTTAGTCACTATATATATATATATAAACACAAACTGCTGTAACAAATGGGAATGAGGTAGGTCAGTTTAGAGCTAAACCAAGAGAATTAAGTATATGAAGGAATAGAAATAAACTTATCTTTATTCCATTACAAATACTAGGCAAATAAAACGGTAAGGATACTAAATTACATTGCTATGGTATAATGACCAGGAAAACACTGAAGGGTATAAAAAAGCCCATTCAGTGTGATTTATTATTGGAACTAATAACCTAAAAAACATTAACGGAACAACACTAACCTCTAGGATATATAAACAGATAGATAGTCTTTAGATAATTTGCAACAAAATCAAGTCAGTTAAACTTCATGACCAACAGACCAAGAATCAATTCAGTCAATCGATAAATATCTAATTGGATGTTTACTATAAGCCAGGTACTTTCCTAGATGCCTGAAGTACAGAAACAAATAGAACAAATATTCCAGATTTCGTGGGCTCTCTCTCTTTTTTGCTTGATGAATCTAACTAAAGGTTTATTGATTTCATTTATCTTTTCAAAGAACTAGGTCTTAGTTTCATTGATTTTTCTATTTTTTTAAGTCTCTATTTTCATTTATTTCCTCTCTGATCTTTATTATTTGCTTCCTTCTACTAACTTTGTTCCTTTTCTAGTTCCTTAAACTTAAGACTAGTTGAGACTTTTCTTGTTTCTTGAGATAGACCTGAACATCTCCTCAGACAAGGGTAACAAAAGCAAAAACAAACAAATGAGACTATACCAAACTAAGAAGCATTAACACAGTGAAGGAAACCATCAACAAAATGAAAAGGCAACCTACTGAATGGGAGGAGATAATTGCAAATGATGTAACAGATGAAGGGTTGATATTCAAATTACATTAAGTTTTCACATAACACAATAATAAAAAAAAAAACCAAAAAATCCAATTTTAAAAGTGGGCAGAGGACCTGAACACACATTTTTCTGAAGAAGACATACAGATAGACAATAGACATATGTAAAGATGTTGAACATTACAAATCATCAGGGAAATCCAAATCAAAACAATGAGATAACACCTCAAAACTGTCAAAATAGCTATTATAGAAAAAAGAAAGAAATAGAAAGTACTGGCAAAGATGTGAATAAAAGGAAATCCTCATGCACTATTGGTAGGAATGTAAATTGGTGCAGGCACTAACAGTATGGAATTTCCTCCAAAAAATTAACAACAGAACTACCATACTATTCAGCAATTTTACTTTTGGGTAATTTATCCGAAGAAAATGAAAACACTAATTCAGAAAGATATATGTACCCCTATGTTCACTGCAGCATTACTTAAAATACCCAAGATAGGAACAACTTGTGTCCACTGATAGATGAATGGATAAAGATGTGGTGTGTGTATACACACACACACACACACACACACACACACCACACAACGGACAATTATTTCTCAGCCATAAAAAACACATGATATCTGGACATTTGCTACAATATAAATAGTCATAGAGGGTATTACGTTAAGGGAAATAAGTTAGAGAAAGACAAGTATCATAAGATTGCACTTATTATATAGAATCTAAAAAACCAAAACAAATGAACAAACAAAACAAAACAGAAACAGACTCCCAGATCCAGATAACCAACTGGTGATTGCCAGAGGGAAAGGTGATGGGAGCACAGGTGAAAGAGGTGAAGCGGATTAAGTACAAACTTCCAGCTATCAAATAAATAAGTCACAAGGATGGAAGGTACAGCACAGGGGATACAGTCAATAATACTGTAATAACTTTGTATGATGACAGATGGTGACTTGACTCATGGTGATAATCATTTCATAATGTATAAAAATATCAAATCTCTATCTTGTACACCTGAAACTAGTAAGTCAATTATAGTTCAATAATGACAACAAAAAAACCCTTCATGATGCTTAAACATTTGGGGGGAGAAGGGGAGTGGAAGCATGAGAGAAAAAAAATGTAATCAATTATGTAGTATGTTAGAAGGCGATAGTGTTAGAAAAGAGAATTATGTAGTGTGTTAGAAAAGAGGAGAGACTTGCATAGTGTTAGAAGAGGAGAGCCTGGGCAAGGAACTTCCAATTTGAAATAGTGTGATCAGGGCAGATATCATGAAGAAGATGACAGCTGAGTCAAGCCTTGAAAGCCGTGAGGAAGTAGGCCACATAGTTTATGGGAGAAAGGATTCCAGGGTAAGGGAGCCACCAGCATAAATAACACCCGGAAACAGGAGCAAGCATATTATCAGTAGGCCTGTAGGAAGCTCCAGGTGCAGAGAGAAAACCCAGCCAAGCATGAGGACTACTCTACGTTAAAGTCATAATCTGCCATCTCTAATGTGCTCTGAATGATGCCAAACAATTTTTTTTTTCCTAGTCCATTCACTCTCCCAGCTATATCTTCTCCCTTCTTAAATATCCAACCACTTCCCCCATTTTTTTCCTCAGCGGATGACCTTGCTTCTTAATTTCACTGAAGGGGGAAAAAAAGACCTGAAATCATTAAAAGAAAAATTCCGCAAATTCTAAGCATCCTATTTATCCAGCCCCTTTACCTCCTCCTCCTCCTATGCCTGTGCTTTCTACCTTGTGATGCAGTAACTGTGCTCCTCACCAAGACCAAGTCCACCAACCATTTTCCCTCCTTTTTCCTGCAAATAGCTTTCTTACTCTACTAGATCTTCCCACTGGCCCGCACACGTGTTATTTCTCCTCTTGACCCCTTTTACTTCTCTAGCTATGTCCATTTCTGTACTGCTCTTTACAGTAAAACACAAAAGAGCTGTCAGGACTTTGGTCTCCACTTCCTCTTCTCCCATACTTCAGCCATAACCTCTGCCTCACCTTTTCAGCAAGCCTGCTCTTGCTGACGTCAACAGGTCTCCACTTAGCTAAGTTCAGAGGTCAGTTTCAGGTCTTTATTTTAATTAACCTGTCACGAGACTTTGACAGTGTTGACCCCCTTCCTCTTTAGTATTCTTTCCCTACCTGGTTGCAAAGATACTTTATTATTTTGAACTCTGTCCAGCCTCACTGGTCACTCACTCTTTCTTGGCCTCCTCCACCATTGCCTCCTGTTATTTTCCAGTTCCTGGGCTTCTTGCCATTTTTCTGTACAGCCACTCCCCTGATAATCTCACTTGTCTCCAGTCTAATGGCTTTGAAACCTAACCCTATGCTAATGACCCCCAAATGTCTATTTCCAGTCTAATTTTCTCCTCTGCCTCATTTATCCATTTGTTAACCAATATCCTAGTTGGATGTCTAACAGATGTCTCAAACTTCACATGTTCAAAACTGAATTCCTCTCACCAAAATCTTTCTTGCCCCTATTCTTCCCAATTTCAATAGAATGACAGCTACATCCTACCAGTTTCTTGGATAAGATATCATGAAAACATCTCTGAGTTTTCTTTCTCTCACACTTTATACTAAATCTTTAAAAGTATCCACTGACTTTATCTTCAAAATGGATCCATAACCTGACCAGCTATTATCCTATCCTCCACAAGCCAGTTCCTAAATGCTATGACTTCTCACCAAGATTATAGCAATAGCCTTCCAAATCTTCCTCTCTGCTTCTATCTTTGACCACCCTAAAGGAAGTTGTTCAAATGCCACATATTCCATGAAATCCACACTGACTATATTCCTTCCTAACCCCAGGGAACCCTTTTTCCCATTCTATTTACTTTTTTTAACATCTTTGAACATTCTACGTAACTTATCTGTTATCTGTCCCCTTCATACTAGAAATAAAAGATTTGCAAAATCCGATATTTTTTTGCTTTGCTCTCCAATATATTCCAGCATCCAAAACACTGCCTCATACATAAGTAGACACTCAAATTATTCTGTTGAATTGACAGAATTAATAAAGAATACTTACATGAATGTTTCCAAAGCTTCAGTGTGTATATTGCTATGTATTTCATTAATAATGTAGATTCCTGGGTTTTAATCCAAGTATCTTGAGTCAGAAATTTTGAAGGTGAGACTCAAGAATATCCATTTTTTAAAAAAGATTTCATTTATTTATTTGACAGAGAGAGATCACAAGTAGGCAGCGAGGCAGGCAGAGAGAGGGAGGAGAAAGCAAGCTCCCCGCTGAGCAGAGAGCCTGATGTGGGACTTGATCCCAGGACCCTGGGATCGTGACCTGAGTCAAAGGCAGAGGCTTTAACCCACTGAGCCACCAAGGCGCCCCAAGAATATCCATTTTTTTTTTTTAAAGATTTTATTTATTTATTTGACAGAGAGAAATTACAAGTAAGCAGAGAGGCAGGCAGAGAGAGGAGGAAGCAGGCTCCCTGCTGAGCAGAGAGCCCGATACGGGACTCGATCCCAGGACCCTGAGATCATGACCTGAGCCGAAGGCAGCGGCTTAACCCACTGAGCCACCCAGGCGCCCAGAATATCCATTTTTAATAGGCTTTTTAGATAAATCTGATGCAGATGGTTTTAGAGCCCACTTCGAGAAACACTGTTTAAAATACTAATTGAGGGTGCCTGGGTGGCTAGTTGGTTGAGCAACTGCCTTTGGCTCAGGTCATGATCCCGGACTTCCAGGATGGAGTCCCGCATCGGGCTCCCAGCTCCTTTGGGAGTCTGCTTTTCCCTCTGACCTTCTCCTCTCTCATGCTCTCTCTCACTCATTCTCCCTCAAATAAATAAATAAAATCTTTTAAAAAATAAATAAATAAAATAAAATACTAATTGAAGTAGGATGCCTGGGTTCGACTCACATCAGGACTCATATCAGGATCCCAGGGTCCCGGGATTGAGCCCCAGGGGCTCCCTGCTCAGCAGGGAGTCCGCTTCTCCATCTCCCTCTGCCCCTCCCCCTATACCTACACCTTTCTCTCTCTCAAATAAGTAAAATTAAAACCAAAATACTTATTGAAGTAAGTGAGCAAAGGATGCTGAAAAATAATGTATTTCTTGTCCCGATGAGCTATCTCTCCTTATGGATTCCTTCCTTCTGCCAGTAAGTCTCCAGATCTCCCCTATGTCACATTTTATTTTTATTATTTTTTCATGTTATAAATATAATTACCATCTCCTAATGATTCATATATCAAATGTTTCCTAATACTCCAAAGTTGTTGAATCTTTAGTGCATGTGTTTATCTTAGCTATAGATTACATACCATATAAAGTAACTATCATGCTTCTTTTAAAAAAAGATTAATAGGATAATGTAGAAATTCATAAGATCTTATTATTTATGTTAAAAGCTTTCTAAAATCTTCCAAAACCTCTAGCTAACATAAAAGGAAGATATATGGCTTTTGACTCACTCCTTTTATTCAACATCTTATTAAATCAAAGAAAGCAGGTTATAGCACAAAATATAGAGAATGCTCAAGATGTCACTGAATTTTCACCCTACATCTTAGGTCATTATATGACTCCAGGTTTAAGTTATACACACCAATTTAAAACAGAGTAACACTTGACTCCTACAAGTTTTGGATTATTCCTAAGTGAGCTTCATTATAATCAATTTTATAAGGTCTTCTATCAAAATTTGTCAAGATATTTTCATACCTATTCCTTATAATAAGTTACTCAGCAGTTTTTGATTTATTTATTTGACAACACTAAATGTCTATCATGTATTACATATTTGGATACAAAACAGTTTAAAAAATGATCCGTGTCTTTACAGTGCCTACAACTCAAGAAAGAGGCAAACAAATCAACCTGGATTATGATCCAATTCATCAATGTTTCATACTTCATACTCACTGTCTTTTACTTTCTCACTATTCATTAATAAGCATTTATTATAATCCAAGTTATTTTTTTGTACACTCACCAAAAACAAGAAATTAACACAGATACAGCACTATGGAATAATCTACAGACTATATTCAGGTTATACCAGTTATTCTACTAATGTCTTGTTTTATCCCAGGATCAAACCAAATCTTTTCCATTTGTGGTTCATCAGTCTTTCACCTTCCCTCTGGTGATCTAGACCCTTTTGGAGAGCACTGCTCAGTCATATGGTAGAATGCCTCTGATTGAGGGCTTTTCAGAGAGACATAAAACTATTTTTCAGAGACCTAACAACAAATCATTCAGAATGGCTATAGCAAAGGCATCTGGAGAAGTATTAGAGAGGCAGAAGCCATAAGATGAAGGATTTTGTGTGCCATGCTAGGGGTTTGAACTTCATTCTAAATATAATAGGAAAAATATAAGATTTGGTTTTCAGAAAGGGCCATCTTAGAGTAGAATGCAAAAAAAAAAAAAAAAAAAAAAAAAAGAAAGAAAGAAAGAAAGAAAGAAAGAAAGAAAGAAAGAAAGAAAGAAAGAAAAAAGTAGAATGGATGATGGCTTACACGGAACTAAACCAGTTATCCAACATAAGTCACTGACATTGAAATTGAAGAGGATAAAATAGATAATCTAAGTAATATTTAGAAAGCAGAATCAACAGAACATAGTAAACAACTGGAAACCAGAAAAGTCAGCAGTAATAACATAGGAAAAGAGGACTCCTCATTTTCTGATTTAGGCAACAGGGTAGCACTGGTTCCTAAATGAAGGAATGCAGGGGGTTCCAGTATGTGTGTACATGTACAAATGCAGGAATGTGTAAGGGTGATGTATGTGTATGTGTATGTATGGAGGTGTACACAAAGATGCATACTGTGCAAACACACAGACATACATTTACATTTATATGGTCTACAATAAAGATGTATTGGGGACTTAACATATATATATATGCAGTGATGGTCTTACATAAGAACCACTAGTTGGAGAAGTAGGGGTCTAAGGATAAAGCCTAGAGGACTGCAACATTTAGAGGACAGGTAGAAGGCAAGTGTAACTGTAAAGGACACTAAAGGAACAGCCTAGAGAAAAAGGAAAAAAGTTAAAAACTATGTCACAGATTGAGAAGTAAGTATAAAAGAAGGTACATTAAAGAGGATCAAAGCAAGGATTCTTTTCCTCTTCATTACATGCGTAACAAAACCTATCCTCTCAGGAGAAACCATAACACAAAGGATAATAATAGTGGCATGAAAGAGACTCTGTTAGGTAGACATTAAGATATCTTAATGTGAATGCCCTGTTGGGTTTTGTTTTTCTTTGAGAATCTGTTTAAACTTTTTATTTTGAAATAATTTTAGATTTATGGGAATGTTACAAAAATAGAATGGAGTGTTCCCATATAACCATCTTCCAACTTTCCCTTATGATAATATCTTACATAATTACGGTACATTTATCAAAATCAAGAAATTAACATAGTTATAGTACCATTAAATAATCTACAGACTATATTCAGGTTACACTGGTTTTTCTAATGTTTTTATTGCAAGATCTAATCCGGTCTTTTCCATTTGTAGTTCATCAGTCTTTCTCTGCCCTTTGTAAACTTTTCTTGCCCTTTGGAGAGCACTGCTCAGTCATACTGTAGAATGCCCCTCAATGTGGGCTTGTCTGCTATATTCTCATCATCAGATGGAGGTTATGTATTTTGGCAAGAACACCACGGGGTGACTGAGCCCTCAGCAGATCTCATCAGGGGGTACGTGGTGTCACTTTATGTTGCTACTGCTGGTGATGTTAACCTTGATCACCTAGTTAAGCTCATGTCTGCTGGGTTTCTCCACCATAAAGTTACAATTTTTCTGTGTACAATAATATATTAGGGAAATATATCAATTGTTTAAAAATCTATGATAAATATGAAAACACTAATCATCACATAGCAAGTAGACATTCAAATAGTAGTTACCATATAAATGCTTATTGAATAAACAGATATTACCCCTATAATGTTTTATTATTATATGATAAATTTTGAATTTAAGTTTTTAGAATTATTATACAATGCATTTTGAAATATATGTTATAAATTACGATCTGAAATCAAGCAATGATTATATCAGAAAGTTGTATTTATGGGCCCAAATCAGCTCTTTACACATCATACACACATCATTATCTTGCCTCATATTCCAAGACTGTAATATATTTATCGATCTTTGATATGGTACTTCGTCAGATGCTTTTAGAAAAAGAAATATCATTCTATATCATAGCCACTAAGTTTTCCTTAAGTATCATAGTTCATTCATCTTCACAGTAATTCTGAAGGTGAGCTGACATAAACACCCTCCCCCATCCAAAAATGCAAAGGACATATTTGATTAAATCATAAATTTTCAAATATTCCCTCAGAACAGTAGTTGTGTTGGGTAGAACAGTTGTCAAAAGCTCATCAAAGACTTTTTAAAGGAATTTTATTTATTTTTTATTATTTTAAAGATTTTACTTACTTATTTGACAGACGGAGATCACAAGTAGGCAGAGAAGCAGGTAGAGAGAGAGGAGGAAGCAGGCTCTCTGCTGAGCAGAGAGCCAGAAGCGGGGCAATCCCAGGACCCTGGGATCATGACCTGAGCCGAAGGCAAAGGCTTTAACCCACTGAGCCACTCGGGCGCCCCTTTAAATGAATTTTAATTCAAATTTCTGGTAAGTATCCTCTGACATGAGAACATTCTCACTGACATGAGAATTTTCTACATATATCCACAAAAGTATGTTCCTTATGTAATGAAAACTGGATGGAATTGGTGGCATATTTACAAAATGAAATAGTGATTCATCAGAAGTGGATTGATTTTGAGAAATTTTATATAAATAATGTTGTTTTTTGTTTATTGGATGTAGGCTTGTTATCATATTCTTTGGTCATAATGAAAAGTTTACTTTCATGAAACAGAAATTCATCTCCCTAATCTTAGAGTTTATGGCTGTTAATCACTGTAGTATATAAATATCTTAGTACTCAAAATCACTTTCTCTAAGTGGTAATCATAAAATATTGCACAGAGAATTTTTACTAATATTTTACTTAGCACCCAGCATTAACAAGATCCTATGTAAGAAATTACATCTATGGAATCAAATCATATATGGCCCACTATTGGAATAGCTCATAAACTTTACAGAAAATTAATATGTGAACTAAAAAGAGAATTATTAGAGGTGCCAATATACAAATAAAGATATGGGCATTAATATTGATTTGGCATTTCCCTTTTCTCTCTCTCATCCATCAGCAACAACTGGCAATTCTACCTCCCAAACATAATTGAACTGTGCTCTGTTTCGCTCCATCTTTTCTACTACCCTCCTCATCTAAGCCATGATCAGTTCTCTCCTGCACAACTACAACAGACCCATAACTGGACTTTTGCTACCTCTCTCTCCTCTAATCCATTACAACATAATCTGGGCAATCTTATAAAATACAAATCAGATCCAATCATACCCCAGCAAAAGTTTTCCAGTAGCATACTACTTCATTTACTTTTTTTAAAGATTTTATTTACTTGACAGAGATTACAAGTAGGCGGAGAGGCACGCAGAGAGAGAGAGAGAGAGAGAGAGAGAGAGGAGGAAGCAGGTTCCCTGCCAAGCAGAGAGCTTGATGCGGGGCTCGATCCCATGACCCTGAGATCATGACCTGAGTCGAAGGCAGAGGCTTTAACCCACTGAGCCACCCAGGTGCCCCTCATTTAGAATAAAATATAATCCTTATGCCTTCAAAAAGTCCAGTAAGATTTGTCCTCTTTCTGCTCTTCTAACCTCATCTAATACAACTTTCTTTCTTGCCCATAGTTGATTTAATTCCAGTGCTAGGAAATGCCAAGTTCTTTCCCTCCTTTAGGGTCTTTGCAGTAGCAATTCCCTCTACTTGAAATGATGTTCCTTCCAAAACTAATTCCCTTCTCAGATTTAGCTTAAGTATCACCTTAATTATCAGTAATATCTTTCCTGATCATCTGGTCTAAAATTACTCATCCAATTAATAACTCATACTCTCTGAACTTATGTGCTGCTTGTTAACCCATTCCCTTCACTAGAAATAACTCCCATGAAAGCATGTTACATAGCTCTGGGTCTCAAGTGCTTGAAGTAGCATTATCTGACCAAAACCAAATGCTCAATACATAACTGTTAAGGTGAATAAAAGAACAAAATGTTTTCAAGATAGTATAGGTACAGAGAAAGGAGTACAGACCTAGTGAGGGGGAGGAAAATCAGGCTTTAGACAGGTGAAGGAAAACATAACAAAGAGGTAAATTATAGTAACGTAGACTAAATGCTAAAACTCAGATATAAACAAAGCTCTAAGGGAACAGAGGATGTAAGGGGGAAGGTTGGTTTGGATAGGACTGACATTTGAGCAAGCTATGGAAGAATGACAGCAGATTAATACTGGTTTCATGGTACAGAATATACAAAACCTTATGTTGTGAAAGGTATATTTGAAGGGATATTCAGTGTATTTGGATATTGCATTAGTATAGGAAACTGAGCAAGGATTTAAAGCCCAAAGTGAGACAATGCATCTTACAATGTGTGCTACTCTGATAAAGTGGCATGCTAGGATACAAACCCAGGTCTGTTGGATTCCAGAGCATTTCTGAGCCAATGCTATTAACAATGGGGTAGGCATGCAATTAGGGACACATGATGGTGAGACCAGGAATTCAAAGTCAAAGGATAAATACAATGTATTTAACTGAAAACTTAATTTTATTTGAAGATGAAGGGAGGCAAATGGTAATCTAACCAGTAAATTGTTTAAAATATTTTAATTTTAGGGGTGCCTGGGTGGCTCAGTGGATTAAGCCTCTGCCTTCAGCTCAGGTCATGATCTCAGGGTTCTGGGATAGAGCCCTGCATTGGACTCTCTGCTTGGTGGAGAGCCAGCTTCCCCCTCTCTCTGCGCCTGCCTCTCTTCCTACTTGCGATCTCCATCTGTCAAATAAGTAAATAAAGTCTTAAAAAAATAATAAAATATTCTCATTTTATTATTTCATTTTTCTTTTAAAGATTTTACTTATCTGTTTGACAGCATGATCACAAGTAGGCTAGGCAGAAAGGCAGGCAGAGAGAGAGGGGGAAGCAGGCTCCCCACCAAGCAGAGAGCCCAATGCAGGGCCCATTCCCAGAACCCTGAGATCACCACCGGAGCCGAAGGCAAAGGCTCAACCCACTGAGCCATGCACAGGCCCCACATTTTTTTTTTTTTAAGATTTAATTTATTTATTTGACACACAGAGATCACAAGTAGGCAGAGAAGCAGGGAGAGAGAGGAGGAAGCAGGGACCCTGCTGAGCAGAGAGCCTGATGCGGGGGCTCAATCCCAGGACCCTGGGATCATGACCTGAGCTGAAGGCAGAGGCTTTAACCCACTGAGCCACCCAGGTGCCCCCAAATGTTTTCATTTTAAAATAAAACAGCTATACTGTGGTACAGAATGCACGATATGCATGAATGTTTCTGAAACTTACAAATGGCTTCATTAAATGTTGTGCTTTTCAGAGAGCTCCTACAGCCACATTCCCATTCGTTTTAAAAACATTCTCTTCCACCCACTGGGGACATTTTGTTGGATGGAAAAGTTTCTTCTAGACACATTTGTATTATCTTAAGACAGGTAGGAAAGGGTTTTGGAAGAACAGTAAAAGAGGATTTTCCAATTTGAATATGTATCTATACTTGAATTCCTTACATGTTATATATATCTTGGTTGCCAGCTAAAGAAGGGCCTATATTCATAGATATCTCATAAGTTTGTCGTTCTAGACTAGGCTCTTGGATCAACACAATGAATTCAGCTATGGTCCTTAGTCAGGAAAAGTGTATAACAAAATGAGCAGAAAAAACTTAACTTCCAGTGGCCTTAATAACAAATAATATACACAAGAAAATAATTTCCTTTATTGTGTTAGCATAATATAAGATAAAGGTAAGAGTCCTAGATACAATAGCTTAAATCTTCATACAGCTGCTATCTAAAGAAACAGGGTGATGTCAGGGCTGTGGATTTAAGAAGCTGTTTCTGGGAATCCTTCCAAATCCATTATCTTAAGAGGAATTTATCCAAATGGAACCTACCATCATCCATCTAAGCTATGTTTATTTCAAAATATCATGGAATGTTAGAGCCAAAAGGTATCTCAAGCTTAGTGACCTGTCAGTCTCACTCATCGTACAGAAGCAGAAACTGAGGCCCCAAGAAGTTAAGAAGTCCACTGTCAATGAAAACCACCTATTACAGGCTGATCTAGAAACAAAAAAAAAGATGTTTTTATATAGTACTTAAATAATTCAAATAACAGTAATTTAAATAATTAAGTTTAAATAATAATGATAAAGCAAACTACAAAAAACATTCCCTTCCTTAGAAGGTCCATCCTTGAGTGTCCCTTTCTTTCCACAGAAAAGACATTTTTCCCTTCAGCTTATCCTCTCCTTGCCTTTTATAGTTTTATCACACAAATGTTTCCCTAAATAATATACTATTTAATTTTTTTGTTGTTAAACACGACAGACAGGAATCATCATAGTAATTCTTCAGTGATTTGTTGTTCATTTAATTCATTCGTGATCAGTTTTGCTGCAGCTTATTTATTTCCCTGTGTATAATGTTCTATTGTATGAATATAACCATTTGCTCATTTTAATACTGATGAATATCTAAGATTATTGCCAGTATTTTACTTTTATGAGCAGTGTAGTAAATGATTTCTGGTGCACCACTTAGAGGGGAATTCATAGGAAATTTGCATGTTTAACTTTCAATGCTAATTCCAAAGTGTTTTCTAAACAATTTGTGCAAATTTACACTCCCATGAACAGTTAAAACTTGGTGCCTTGCTCCATGTCTTTCCCAAACTTTGAGATTTTCAGGTTTTTAAAATTCAGCCAATGTGGTGAGTATGAGGTGCTATTTTTTTTTTAAATTTTATGTTCTCTAACCACAAATGAGGTTGAGTACTTTGCATACTTTTATTAGTTATTCAGGCTTCTTCATTTGCATGTGCTAATTCAAGTCTTTTGCACAATTCTATTGGATGGATAAGGGGATGGACAAGGGGAAAACTTCTTACAGACATGTAGGAGTTTGTTTTGTTTTGTTTTGGCTTGGTTTTAATTCTAGAGTCTAAATCCATGAGTGATTTATAGGTACTACAAATATGGTGTTTTTTAATAACCAAAGTTCTTAATTCCAGTAAAGTCAAATTTATGCCAGCTATTCCATCATGTCTTAAGAAACTTGTCTCTCCTCTTAATCTCACAAAACAAACTGAGGGTTGCTGGGGGTCGGGGGGGTCGGGAAAGGGTGGTGGGGTTATGGACATTGGGGAGGGTATGTGCTATGGTGAGCACTGTGAAGTGTGTAAACCTGGCTATTCACACACCTGTACCCCTGGGGCTAATAATACATTATAATGTTTTTTTTTAAATTAATAAAGAAAGAAGGAAAGAAAGAAAGAAAGAAAGAAACTTGTCTCTCTCCTGAAAGTAATAAAAATAAGTCAGTTTGGTGTTTTCTTTCTAAACCTTTTTTTTTTTTTTTTTGTAGCTAAATTATGTGTGTTAGGAATTTCAATGGTAACAGGTAACACCTTTTTCAGAGGGAAATTTTCAGTGCTTCAATATTATGTATGATATTTGTTGAAAATAACTCTAATCATGCCTTTTTCTTAGCTTTTACCATGAATTTTATGAACAATTTCTACATCTGTTGAGATGATCTAATGATTTTTCTCCCATAATCAGCTAATGTAGTGAATTACATTCACAGATTTCCTAATATGCAGCTGCCATTTAAATTCTGGAATAAATGCAACCTGCTCATAAAGTAGTATCCTTTTTATATATTGGTAAAATTGGTTGCAAATATTTTGTTTAAATTTTTGCATCTATGTTCGTGAGTAAGGCTGCCCTATAATGTTCTTTTCTCATGCTGTTTTAGGATCTGGAACCAAGATGATCGTAGCTGTATAAAACAAATTGAAGAGGATCTCCCTTTTCCCACTATCAAAACGGGAATTTTTTTGGAATTTAAATTGGAACAATTTCATTCTTGAATGTGTGGAAGAACTTGCCTATGTTGCACAAATATACATATTTACCATTTATTTTATTCTACCTTCTTGCATCTCAGACCTTCCATCTTGGAACTGAGAAAACTTTCTTTCTCCCTGAAGTACTTTCTTAAAGTACATTCTCAAAGATTTCTTTCTGCTATTAGTAGTCAGGGTTCATCCAAGAAGCAGAACCAGTAGGAGATTTGATAGGTAGACACATACACACACGAGATTTACTACAAGGAGTTGGTTTACATGATTAGGGGGCTAGCTAAGCAAGTCTGAAATTCATAGGAGAGTTATCAGGAAGGAAAAATTATGAGTAGACCGAATCCACAGGAGGTAACCAAAGTGGTCATCCCATGGGTAGAATTTCTTTTCTTTTCCAGTGAAACCTAAGTTCTGAGTTTAAGGCATTCCAACTGATTCAGACAGGCTTACTCACATTATCTATAGTCAAATGATTAGAAGTTTAAATTATATCTGTAAACATACCTTCACCGAGAGAAGCATTTAAAGTAATTGGGGATATTAGCCTAACCAAGTAGACACATCAATAAAGCCAACACAAGGGGAAAACTCAGTTTTTTTGGAGGGAAATGTTTTTATATTACTCTTATAATGAGGATGTGTTTTAGTTGTCAGAAGATTCTGGATATATTTTTTTTCAACACACTGAAGATATGGCAGGATCTTCTGGATTGTCGCTGTGAAGCCAGCTTTCGGTATATTGCTCCTTTGAAGGTAATCTATCTTGCTCCTCTTGTTTTTCAAATTTTCCCTTATTATTTAATGCTTTAGAGACAAATATATGGTGTGGCTGTAGATTTCTTTTTATTTATTCAGTTTGGATATGTTGAACTTCCTAAATTTATAAAGTGGTGTATTTTATTGGTTCTGGCTTTGTCCTTTACTATGTCTTCTCCATTTTCTGTCTTCTCCTTTCAGAATTGATTAGATGGCTTTGGATATTTTCAACTCTACCCTTCATGTCTATTAACCTCTCCTACATTCTTTATTTCTTCATTTCTCTGCATTATCTTCTTGCTAATTCCTTTTTCAGATATATCTTCCAGATCTGATCTGCTGTTAAACCCATCAATTTCCTTTCATTTCAATTACATGCATCTTACCAGAAATTATATCTGCTATATTCTTAAAATTGGTTCCAGTTCTTGAATGTTTTTATATCCTGAACATTTTTAAAGCTTATCCTCTATTTCTCTGAGCATCTTAAGCATAGCTATTTTATGTTCTATTTTTGATAATTCCAATAATTAAAGTCTTTGCAAGTCAATTTTTGTCTGCTGTTTCTTCTAATTCGCATTCATGATTTGTGTTTTTAATAATTTCTAGCACAGAAGTTTTTCTTTGGAATTATAGGTGGGAGAATTCTTTGGTGCCTGGATTCCTCAAGAGAAGATGTGTGTTTGCCTCTGCCTAGGGCCTGACAGTGCTAACAATTTAGGATCACTTTAAACTTGGCTTGAGCTATGTCAGACTAAATATGAAATTATTAATTCAGACTTCAAATTTCTCTACAAGCTGGTGTGTTTACTTCTCAGCAGCACTTTTCCCTCCCTTCCACTCAGTACCAGTGCTTCAAAGGTACAATCACTAGGAAATGAGTTAAGGGAAAGAGCAACCTTACTTCTTGTTTACTTTTACACTAAATCATCCCAGAATTGTGGGAGTAGGGTCTTCAAATACACTTCTCAATTTGGGCGTTGTTTCCTGTGCCCCCACCACAAAAAAAGTTTTTTAAATACTGTATTTAAAATTGTTTCAGTATGTAAGTTAGCTCTGAATCCTTCCTGCCATATTATCAGAAATAACAGTAAGAGAAAAAAAAAAAGAAAAAGAAATAACAGTTTTATTTTAACTCTTAACTTAAAATTATACATTTCTCTCCTGGGTCCCTCTTCTCTCAATTTTGATGCATAAGCATTGCTAAATAGAGAACCTGAGGTGCTCTTGACCTATAATGGATCATAAATTCATAATAATGAATAGTAACTATGTGTACCTAATAAATTTTTTCATATTCTTTTAGAAATAGCAATAGTATCTTTGAGGCTGCATCTGTTGATAATTTTTTACTAACTGATTCCTATTTTTGGTTTTTTTTCTCCTTCCCCATCCTCAAGCTTTAGTAAAGTGTAACTGATAATCAAAAAATTGCTCATAAGTAGGGCGCCGGGGTGGCTCAGTGGGTTGAAGCCTCTGCCTTTGACTCAGGTCATGATCCCAGGGTCCTGGGATGGAGTCCCGCATCGGGCTCTCTGCTCCGCAGGGAGCCTGCTTCCTCCTCTCTCTCTGCCTGCCTCTCTGCCTACTTGTGATCTCTGTCTGTCAAATAAATAAATAAATAAAATCTTTTTAAAAAAATTGCACATAAGCAATGTAGACAATGTGGCAAGTTTGGACATATGTATACATTCCTGCTATAATCACCTCAATCAAGGTAATAAATGTATCCAACACCTCCAAAAGTTTCCTTGAATTCCTTTGTGTTTTTGTTTGTGCTAAGAACACAGGTCAACATGAGATATACCCTCTTAACCAATTTTAAATACACAATTATATCTATAGGCACTATGTTGTATAGTCAATCTCTGGAACTTACTCATCTTTAGAAGTTTGTGAAACTGTTAACAGGAATCTTTTAAATTCTTTCAGGGCTATCATCAAGTATCATTTCTTAAAGGTCATAAAATGATATCAAGCTTGAGAATATGGTAAGTTGGTACATGTAAAACTATTCAAGTTGTCTATATAATGGGTTCTAATTTAATTGACTATTTTAATATTTCACATTTCGCTTTTCTGAATGAGTTTTATTTTTAAAAAATCCTGCATAGATTTGTATTCTATTAATGTAATTGCTCTAAAATGAAGCAGACACTAAAATTTAGTAAGCTTCCACAAAATGTTGTGTACTGTGCTCAGGTATACATGTATTAATTAACATAAATTTTAGCACAACCCTGTTAAGGTGGTATTTCTATTTTAAAGAAAAAGAAACAGATACTGATTAACAAACAGCTATTAAGTGATAGGGCCAAGATCTAACCCAATTCTATCTGATTTGTAAAAAATACAAATGTTTTGTAAGTATATAAATTACTTGGGGTGCCTGGATGGCCCAGTGGGTTAAGCCTTTGCCTTCAGCTCAGATCATGATCTCAGAGTCCTGGGATCGAGCCCCACATCGGGTTCTCTGCTCAGCGGGAAGCCTGCTTCCCCCTCTCTCTCTGCCTACTTGTGATTGCTCTCTCTGTGTTAAATAAATAAATAAAATCTTTAAAAAAAATTACTGTGTCTGAACTACATCTAATGAAAAGACTTTAGTTACATTCTCATGGTGAAAGATTAAGTAGTAAGTTGGATATTCTATCCACCCATTCAATTCTTGACTCCCATATATTCTGACCTTCACAACTCATTTTTTTTAAGGTACTTTTCTTCTTGGGCACCTGGGTGGCTCAGTTGGTTAAGAGACTGCCTTCAGCTCAGGTCATGATCCTGGAGTCCCGAGATTGAATCCCACATCGGGCTCCCTGCTCAGCAGGGAGTCTGCTTCTCTCTCTGACACTCTCCCCTCTCATGCTCACTCTCTCTCTCAAGTAAATAAATAAAATCTTTAAAAAAAAAAAAGTTACTTTTCTTCTTTTTTTTTAAAAAAGAAATTTGACAGAGAGAGAGAGAGCACAAGCAACCAGAGCAGCAGGCAGAGGGAGAGGGAGAAGTAGGCTCTCTGCTGAGCAGGAAGCATGATGCAGGGCTCGATCCCAGGACCCTGGGATCATGACCTGAGCTGAAGGCAGCCACTTCAGCAACTGAGGCACCCAGGTACCCCACAATTTGGTTTTGAAAATGGGCAGTAGTACTATACCTCCTTGAGAGACAAAAATACAAAAAGGGTACTGTTATTTAACACAAGAAGCATGCACTAGGAGACTAGTACAGGGCTACACTTGCTATATACTTCAGCATTTATAAAGACCATCCCATGGTCCTCATACAACCTTGGGAAACAATTCAGTATAATATTGGAGCTCTCTAGAGACGGAGCACCGAAAGTAACCCATCCATTTTTAGAAATTCACAAAACATCTTGGGCCCTGAAACCTATCAAGCCTTATTCTGCTTCTTCTAGGTATTGTACAAATCTAAGCCTTTCTTTGAGGTAAACCTTCACATATTAGAAGGCAGTTATAGCAACCCCCCCCAGATTATTTTCTAATTATTTTTCAAAACTTCCTCATAATATAGGTAATAGTATTGGTTTTGTCACTATCAAATTAAATGACTTGTTTAGTTTAAAGCTGATCTCAAGTTACATGGTATCTTTTCTCCAAACAGTCCAAAGGATTCTATTAGATTTTCAGCTTCTCAAGGGCATTACTGAATTTTTATTCATGTTTGTACCCTGGCCCTGAGTGGTTTATGACCCACTGTAGGTCTCATTAACTGCTGAATTCACATGAGTAACTATACATTTAAATTATCATGTGGTATAAGAAAAGAAACTGTTTAGAACTTAATTTAAATTACATAAACAGAAACTAAGAAAAGCCTGAATTAAGAGACTTGCTATGATCACACACTGGAATGAAAGAACTAGTCCTTATAAACATTCTGAATTCTGATGTTAAGCTACCTGCATTTCGAAGTGGCATTTACATTTTCTGAGCCAAAAATAAAGATACATAGTAGGACTAAGAATTTTTTTCTGAATTTTAAATTTATAATTATGACATCTGTTTTTATAAACTGGATTACATTAGGACTGTCCTAGGACTGTCCTACAAGAAATATGGTTTGTTTAGCCACTACCAGAGCAAACTCCTAGATGCCTTACATGAAACTAGTCATGTTGGTTTCATAGCTGTATGGATGAATACCCTTCCTCAGACCATTAGGTCAGCACATTCAATGATGAATTTTTTAATAACAAAGTTACTTTTCTACCATTTTCTGGAGTGCTATGCTATCGATAACTACAGAGTTACAAGAGAAAGAAAAATTTCCTGTAATTCCAGAACAGACATTACTCAGGGTTTTGACATACTTTTGGTAAAAGTGATAAAAATGTGTTTTGCATTTCTGTTACATTTCTGTAATCTGTTACAGAAGGCAATGTAGAGGTCCACTCTTACCTGCTTGAAAAGTTGGAGGTTAACTGCAGTTTCCAAGAACTGTTTCATCAGACTTGAGCGGTGCTTTACAAAACTCTCCTCACAGAACGTGATGGGCTCACCCTAGAGAGAAATGAAGATTTTAGGGTGTCAATAGAAAGGCAGTCAGAGAGAAATAGTCTCTCTAAAAAGGCACATGGAGGGTCGCGGGGGAGTATAAGACACAGAAGCAACTTCAAGGTGCTAGAAGTCTAAAGGGAGTCAAACAGACTCTTAGACATAATAGCTGGATTTCAGCATCGGAGAAAAATATTCCTCTACTGACAAGCTTCTACTAGAGCTTCCTAATCAAGGATCGTGGGGTCTTAAAATTGCTTAGTTTCACTTCCTCAAAGTAAGAACGAATCTCCTAAAAACAAAGGTTTAATATTATTAAATTGAATTAGTAGCATTAAAAAGAGTATGCAAAGCTGAAAAAATTCAACAACTGCAGTTTTATCCTAATTAGAAAATATTCTTGCTATAAAAATTGCTGCATGTTTTTTACCATTTATATATGATCATTAATTTCTTTTTAAATTAATTAAAAGTTCTTACAATAACATTCTCTTCATCACTTCACATACAATTCTGATTAGCTACTTTCTAGATTAAGTCCCACTTTGTATCTCCTTTAATTTATCCTATTTTTAAAGTAACTAAAACTTTGCAAAAGTCTTCTGGTAGCTTATGCTCCATTAGCTTGCTCCTCCACCAAACTATCAAGAACTTAAATTCTGAATACAGATTCCACTCATTCCATTTATTCCCATACAGGATGTCAGAAAATTGTCACTCACTTGCTGATCTCTACCACCTGCTACTTCCCTCAGTAACCTGAATGGTCCTCTTGCCCATTCAATACTTGTGAAGATAAGTGATCCAAATGAATATGAGATAATATAATCCAAATGCAACTGAGATAAGTGACAATGACTCACTGATGATAATGAATCCTGTAGCCATCTCTATGTTGGCAGTAACAAGGAAAAAACCTCATCTTCTAACAGAACTTTGAAAAAATATTAATTATAATTTAATTTTAAGGACAACTCAATGCCTTGATTACAGGTATCTGTAAATAAATTTCTGAAAATTGGCTCCTGCATGAATGAAATGAGACTAACAATTTAACAGCAATTCACCTGCTATCACTGGCTGATGGAAGCTAATGATACTATGGATCTGCACTGTTCAAAATAGTAGCTATTAGTCACATGCAGCAATTTAAATTTAAATTTATTAAAATGAAACAAGATGGGACCAGGGAGGGAGACAAATCATAAGAGATTTAATCCTAGGAAACCAACTGAGGGTTGCTAAGAGGTGGGAGGGGAGGGAGAGGGTGGCTGGGTTATGGACATTGGGGAGGGCATGTGCTACGGTGAGTGCTGTGAATTGTATAAGACCGATGATTCACAGACCTGTACCCCTGAAGCAAATAATATATTAACAAATATTAATTAAATATTTTATTTTATTTTATTAATAAATATTAATTAAAAACTTAAATAAAACTAAAATTTCAGTTCCTCAATGCACTAGCCATATCTGAAAAGTTCAATTGCCACAAGTGGTCCATGGCTACTATTAGATATCACAAATACAGAACATTTCATTTATCACAAATAGTGTTCTTCAACAGCATTGCTACAGAAGAAAATAAAATTCAAATTTTTAGCGAAGACAACCATATCAGCCACCAGCCAAGACCTCATAATAAAACTGCCATTATTATTTTGATACTGATTATTGCCATTCTTAACTGCCATAAGATGATTTTAAATTATATATTTTAAAAATTAGAGTCATTTACATAAATATATTTTGTATAATCAAAAATCACCATATTTGCCGCTATTAAAGAATTTACAACTCAGACTCTATGGTGGGGGGCGACTACAACAAATAGGCAATCCTATTTAAGAGAAAGGTCTAATGTTTTTGCATCACAGGTATCAGCATCATATCTAGTTACACTGGGAGCCCAAAAATGTTTTATAAGTCAATAAACAAAGTAGCAAGTGAGCTAATATTTGCTCCATACCACTTATTTTCTCTTCCAAAAGTAAATACAAATTTTAAAGATAAATACAATCATTGTTTTCAATGGCAGTTCTAACTATACCACAATTATTACACAGTGATCAGTACAATTGATAATTTCAGTTTTTATTAGAAAGATTTTTCTCTAACATGTAAGTTGTATTTTATTAGCATCTATGATTTTTCCGAAAGATACCATTAATAGTGGAATACTTAATACTTTCTATGTTACAATGTAGCGTTTCTTTTGACTGGAAGGAGTGGAAGACAAGGGGATGGAGAATCTCCAGGTGAGGGAAATGGATGAGAGGAAAATCTACCTATGTCTTCTTAAGAGTTGGGCTAACTTAGTTTTTATTTTTAGCCAATGTGACTTATGCTGGCCCAGCTCTGTCCTCATTAATCTTCTAGTAGATGCTTTCAATCTTTCAAGAGAAATAGTGAAGAGAAAGTTCAGATATGCTGTCCATCCAGTTTTGATAATACCAATCATAGTAAAAGCTTTGAACTTAACCTTCAGATGATTAACACAGCCTGTTTACTTAGAGTCTCTGGTAATAACAAAAAAGACAAACCTGACACATATTGGAATTTTCTCTCAGGGGAAAGAAAAATAAGTCTTGATTAACAATGCTCTAAATTTTTGTTTTAATACACAGGAGACTCAGTCATTGTCATGCTGGGGTGTGTATGATATCAAACAAATTATAAATGACTTCCCAGTGTAAGTTCTTTTAAATCTGAGTTCAGTTGAAAGGCCCAATAAGGAACTCTGCTTAGGATCTTCTGACTTACTTATGATCTGGTTAAAAATCAAGCTTAGGATGGAGTGGTTTTCAAAAACTTTTCTTGCTCCAAGTACAGTTACTGTATGTCCAGTGTTGCCCAGTTAATTCCCAGCTGACTTAAGTATGAAGGATTTCATGAAGCCTCTATGGCTTCACAGAGGAAACCTGAGCTGATTTTGATAACTAATGGAAGCCTTCTGAAACAAAGATGGAAAGCATAGTCTTGAGAGCGGCAGGTACAGACAAAAAGTGGATAGTGTGTTTGGGATGGGTATGCACTAGAGAAAGCGCCAAAGATAATAAAAGACTGGTTAAGGCCTAGTGGATAATGGTTATGAATTACAGAAAGTACCAGAGAGAAGTGAAACATAGGTCAAGCATACTGGAAAAGGCCTAAATTATATTCTAAAGTTATTTTTTCTTTTTCTTTTTTTTTTTTTTAAACCTATGGGAGGTATTAGTTTTTATTTTATTTATTTATTTATTTATTTATTTGAGAGAGCGATCAAGCAAGAGAGAAACTGAGAGAACGAGTGTGGGGAGGGACAAGGAGAAGCAGACTCCCTGCAGAACATCGAGCCCGACATGCGACTCAGTTCCAGGACCCTGGGATCATAAGCAGAGCCTGAGGCAGACCAGCTGAGCTGCCCAGGTGCCATAAAGTTCTTTTCTTAAAGACATCAAAAAACTCACAGAATATCTACTCAATGAAGTGACAAGATTGTATGTCTTAAAAGGGAAGATAAGTGCACCCTGGGTAGCTCAGTCTGTTAAGTGTCTGCCTTCGGTTCCGGTTATGATCTCATGGGTCCTGGGAATCCCACCCTGTGCGAGGCTCCCTATTCCCTCAGTCTCTGTCCTCTCCCATTCGTGCTCTCTCTCTCTCAAATAAATAAAATCTTTAAAAGGAAAGTTAACAGGCAAGAGGAAATACTGGAAATAGGCAGACGAAGTAATAGTGAAATACAAATCTGGCAAGAAAAGATGAACCAGGAGGTAGAAAGACAAAGTGATGACTACCATTACTCAACACTGATAGAGTACTTACTACTATCACTAATAATTATAACAATAGCTAATATCTACATAATGCTTATTATGGGCCAGATACTGTTCTAAGCAATTTACATGTATGAATCCACATAAACCTCAAACTTACTGTTGTCTTACTTTATACAGGAATAAACTAAAATATGGGAAAGGGTTAAGTAACTTTCTCAAGATTACGGAGTATGTAAGTTGTAGAAGCCTGATGTAAACTCAGTCTATGCTTTCAAATTATCCCATTTCTAAGTATTCAATACTACATGAAATGTTTTATTTATTCCATATTATATAATGTGTAAAAGTACAATTTTACTGCAAAATCAATAGGAATGTTTATCAACTGATGTACAGCAGTGGTGCTCAAAGCATGGTCCATGGACTGAGACCTTTTGACAGGGTCTGCAACATCCAAACTATTTTTATAACAGTGCTAAAACATTATTTGCCCTTTTCACTTTTATTTTCTCATGAGATCCAATGGAGCTTACACGACTGGCGATATTGCCATAGACAGAAAGCAGAATCAAATATGAGAACTCAGCCCTCTTCTTTTAAGCTATATACTTTTGAAAAAATATAAAACAAATCCATTCTTCTCTTATTTTTTGTTTAGAAATAGCTATTTCTCAAAAAATGTTTCATGTTCATCTGTAGTAGTTTTATACTAATTTTAAATAATAAGTATTTAAAATATTTCCAGTTTTGACTTCTAATATGGTAAATAGAGAAAGATAGAGCCCACATAAACAAAAGTCCTTTAAAATCCTTGATGATTTTTGCAAATATAAAGTCATCTAGAGGCAAAAAGTTTAAGAACCACTGATATGCAGAAACAAGACAAGCCAAAGTCAAAGAGGACTTCTGGATTTCAAGCTTGAGAATCAAAAGATGGATGATACAATTTATTAAAGACCAGAAGTATAGAAACAAACCAGGTTTAAGAAGAAGTTGATAAAATAAATTTTGGGATATGTCTTTGGTCAGATTCTAAGCTGAGCCTGAGACAAGGATTCTTGTTTAAGTGATTTGTTGGGTGAAAAATGCTCATGAAATAGCACTGAGGGAAGCAAAATAGGGCAGAAGAAAAAACCCAAGCAACGATGTAATTTCAGCCAGCAATCACCTCAGTTTAAACCTATGAAAAAGCATCAAATGTACTGGCAGAGTTATTCCCATCTTGAAGCAAGGAGGCCAGTTTCTTACACCTTTTATCAGTCATTCATTAAGCATGGTCTTCCCTGGTGGGAGGAGTGTGGAGATTAGAGGTGCCTGGGGAGGCCCTTCCTACTTAGCCAAGGACAGTTTTTCTCTGAAAAGGATGCCACGCAGAACAGGGGATCTGATCAGGACACCAGCAATGTCCATCCTGGCATGGCTAAGGCAAGGAAGATGCTTGAAGGCATGTGGACAAGGGTAGAAACCCAAGTTTGGAAAACTTGTTCTTTAACATATATTTAGGAATTATCTGCACAGAATCAAGCATGAAGGTTAAACTGATCATTACTTACGGAAAAAATCTATAAAGAACTTAGCAAACTCAATACCCAAAGAACAAATAATCCAATCAAGAAATGGGCAGAAGACATGAACAGACATTTCTGCAAAGAAGACATCCAGATGGCCAACAGACACATGAAAAAGTGCTCCATATCACTTGGCATCAGGGAAATACAAATCAAAACCACAATGAGATATCACCTCACACCAGTCAGAATGGCTAAAATCAACAAGTCAGGAAATGACAGATGCTGGCGAGGATGCGGAGAAAGGGGAACCCTCCTACACTGTTGGTGGGAATGCAAGCTGGTGCAGCCACTCTGGAAAACAGCATGGAGGTTCCTCAAAATGTTGAAAATAGAACTGCCCTATGACCCAGCAATTGCACTATTGGGTATTTACCCTAAAGATACAAATGTAGTGATCCAAAGGGACACATGCACCCGAATGTTTATAGCAGCAATGTCCACAATAGCCAAACTATGGAAAGAACCTAGATGTCCATCAACAGATGAATGGATCAAGAAGATGTGGTATATATACACAATGGAATACTATGCAGCCATCAAAAGAAATGAAATCTTGCCATTTGCAACAACATGGATGGAACTAGAGCGTATCATGCTTAGCGAAATAAGTCAAGCAGAGAAAGACAACTATCATATGATCTCCCTGATATGAGGAAGTGGTGATGCAACATGGAGGCTTAAGTGGGTAGAAGAATAAATGAAACAAGATGGGATTGGGAGGGAGACAAACCATAAGTGACTCTTAATCTCACAAAACAAACTGAGGGTTGCCGGGGGGAGGGGGTTGGGGAGAAGGGGGTGGGATTATGGACATTGGGGAGGGTATGTGATTTGGTGAGTGCTGTGAAGTGTGTAAACCTGGTGATTCACAGACCTGGGGATAAAAATATATGTATATAAAAAATATATGTTTATAAAAAATAAAAAAAAAAAAAAAAAAAAAAAGTATAATAAATGATATTTTTTGAAAAAAAAAAAAAAAAAGACTTATGCAACTGAGAAATACGCATCAGTAATCCAATTTATTTTCTAAAAGTTATATTGTTTATTGACAGAAAAAGCAAGTGAAGAAGAATACAGCTCTGTGGAAACACAGAATAATCATGTAGAGACATTAAAGTGTGGACAAGAAAAATTCTTCATGGTAAAAAGCAAAAAACTGAATTCAAATAAAATAAGTTTAAAAGAAGTCTGATGTGATGGTTAAGCTACTGAATCTTTTGCTCCATGGAAGAGTGATGAGGCAACAGAAAGGAACTAAAGCTAAAATCGTTTCCATAGAATGTCACACACAAAAGAGCATGAAAGGATGTAAGAAAAAATACAATCTGTACTAGGGTAGGAATGAAGTTCTTATTTCAGAGAAGAGAACCAGACTTTCCAGAAATGAACTATCACATTACCTACCCGTAAAGGATTACCCCAATCAGCAAATATGTACTAAGAATGAATCAACAAGCTATTGGGCATTCTATGATGAGGCTTTCTATGTAGTTTGTTATTAATAATAATAAAAATACACCAAACGTTCATACTTGATTTACCTGTTAAAACATACAAATCAGAGCAGATTCAAATTCAAGATTATCCACAGAATAACAAATGTCACGCTCAGTCCCTTGTACAATGACTAATAAATGGGAAGGAAAAAGATATCATTAGAGCCAATGCACTAGAAAACTACATGTCATTTGTACCTGATGGTATTTATTTGTTTATTTAATTTTTTAATAAACATATAATGTATTATTAGCCCCAGGGGTACAGGTCTGTGAATCGCCAGGTTTACACATTTCACAGCACTCACCAGAGCACATACCCTCCCCAATGTCCATAACCCCAACTGATGGTATTTAAATAAGACTCTTCAAGTAGTTGTGGCAGGAGAATGAATTAGAAATGCCCTCCAGGAACCCTCCTACACTGTTGGTGGGAATGCAAGCTGGTGCAACCTCTCTGGAAAACAGCATGGAGGTTCCTCAAAATGTTGAAAATAGAACTGCCCTATGACCCAGCAATTGCACTACTGGGTATTTACCCTAAAGATACAAACGTAGTGATCCAAAGGGGCACGTGTACTCGAATGTTTATAGCAGCAATGTCCACAATAGCCAAACGATGGAAAGAACCTAGATGTCCATCAACAGATGAATGGATCAAGAAGATGTGGTATACATACACAATGGAATACTATGCAGCCATCAAAAGAAATGAAATCTTGCCATTTGCGACAACATGGATGGAACTAGAGCGTATCATGCTTAGCGAAATAAGTCAAGCGGAGAAAGACAACTATCATATGATCTCCCTGATATGAGGAAGTGGTGATGCAACATGGGGGCTTAAGTGGGTACGAGAAGAATAAATGAAAGAAGATGGGATTGGGGGGGAGACAAACCATAAGTGACTCTTAATCTCACAAAACAAACTGAGGGTTGCTGGGGGGAGGGGGTTTGAGAGAAGGGGGTGGTATTATAGACATTGGGGAGGGTATGTGTTTTGGTGAGTGCTGTGAAGTGTGTAAACCTGGTGTTTCACAGACCTGTACCCCTGGGGATAAAAATATATGTTTATAAAAAATAAAAATTATATTAAAATCTTAAAAAAATAAAATAAAATAAAATAAAATAAAACCTAAAAAAAAAAAAAAAAGAAAGAAAAAGAAATGCCCTCCAGCGGCATAAATTTGGCCCTTATGGAATAGATCATTTACCTCGCAAAGTCTTAGATTCCATATTTAACATAAATAAGTAAATTCTCCCTCCTCTGAAAATCCAGAGTATAACTTTCTTTTAGCATTTATTTTCTAAGTTGTATTAAAAGTTATTTTTATAGATCTCACCTGTGCATTTTTGAGGTCTGGGACTATATCCTTATATATCTCTGCACTTTTTATTGTAATACTCAACATAGTATTTGTATTCTGAGTGTTCAGTAAATATCCACTGGTTAATAATTTGAATTATTTTTACAGGATAATTAAGACACAAGAAAGATATGGAGGAGATAGTGTTGTTTTTCCTACCCTACTATTATGTTCAGTCTCAAAGTGATTATCATCAAATCAGTATTTTTGTTTAGTGTGTTTTTAAGGATGGATATCTTTCAAGTTCTATATTGTCTTCTGGAGAAGGAAACTTTGCAAGAACAAGAACATACTTAAACATGGACTAGATCTTGCCATTTGCGACAACGTGGATGGAATAGAGGGTATTATGCTTAGCGAAGTAAGTCAATTGGAGAAAGAGAACTATCATATGATCTCCCTGATATGAGGAAGTGGAGATGCAATGTGGGGGGGTTGGGAGGTAGGAAAAGAAAAAAATGAAACAAAATGGGATCTGGAGGGAGGCAAGCCATAAGAGACTCTTAATCTCACAAAACAAACTGAGGGTTGCTGGGGGAAGGCGGATAGGGAGACGGTGGTGGGCTTATGGACATTGGGGAGGGTATGTGCTATGGTGTACCCCTGGGGCTAATAACACATTATTTATTTATAAAAAATAAAAAAATATATATATAAAAAAAAAAACCCTGAGGGTTGCCGGGGGGAGGCGGGTATGGAGAGAGTGGTTGGGTTACGGACATTGGGGAGGGTATGTGCTATGGTGAGTGCAGTGAAGTGTGTAAGCCTGATGACTCACAGACCTGTACCCCTGGGGCAAATAATACATTATATGTTAATTAAAAAATTAAAATTAAAAAAAAAACATGGATTAGATCTTAATGCTTTAAGGATATATATGACTTAGTAAGGATTCATATTGAAAAAAATTAAGGTTTTATGAAGAATGATGCTGCATAAAAATGTGAAATATAATAAACAAAGTATCAACATAATACTTATTCAGTTCCCTAATACACTTGGGCTTAATATGTAATGTCACTGTTATGTAACAAATATAAACAAGCAAAAATGTCTGCATAACGATGGTATTTTTAAATTTTTAAATCTCTTAAATACTCAGTTATCAGTTCTCTCAAGGGAATGGTCAAATATATTCAGGTTCTCACAGAAAATAATATTAAAATATTTTCCAGATTATATAGCATTCTTCTTCCAAGTAGCCCAGTGCTATTATTATGTAAGGTACCACAAGTCTACGCTCAGGGTTTATTAACCATGAAAACAATGCTTTTTCTACTGCTGAAAATTACTGAGGAAAAAAAGCCTTATATTTAAATCATAAACTTTAATCATTATTTACAGCAAAATCTTCTTTCTGTATATATTATTATATGAGCTTGTCCTAAAGTTATTAGATCTGTCTTGAATAAAAATAGCTATCAATGTTCCATTTGCCTGTGATTCAGCAAGTTAAGATACGGAAAGAAATTGATTTTTCTAAATTAGACACAGTTGTTTCTAGAACTCTAAACTTGAACAGTTAAAAAGATTAATAGAGCAATGTATTAGTTTTATACACACTGTGAAAAATATGTATTTTTCTTTTCCACAATTTAAAGAAAAACACTCTCTATTCTCATGAAACACTTACTATTAGAGTCCCTAGTTCTATCTATCCCATAGTGGTGGTGCTGAATTTTTACATTTTTGCTAAAGCAGTTAAGCAAGATTCCTTCTCTGTTAAAAAGAAAAAAAAAAAAAAAAGAGCAAAAAAAGTGCCACAAAAGCAACCATATTTTATGAGACTCCAAATACACAACAAATATTTCCTTGGTTACAACCATTTCTAAAGCCAAAAAGTCTATACTCAAGCTTGGGTAATGAGATGAATGGGTACCTAAAATGTTTTAGTAACCATAAAACCAAGAGGAGTGAGCAAATGTATATTTCAACTTGGATTTTTATATCTTTAACAAGTTGACAGCTGCAAATCTGTTAAATGAAAACTTGAAGGCAAAGATTTAGTGAATGTCCACTTAAATTATGGATACCAATCCTGTGCTTAAATTGTTTGAGTTTAATCACAAAATATAACATTATTTACTGATAATGTTTGAAGAAATATATTCCAAAGGGACAACTCTTCCAAACTGCCGTGCTCGCTTCGGCAGAACATATACCAAACTGCCAAACAGAGGCCTAGATTACCAACCAATCTTTATTTTAAAAAGAATTCACCTTTAAATCCATCAGCAAGGCTCAGAGCTGCCCAGAAAAGCTTGAGTGATTGAAACAAATGACAGCACCCCAAGTATTCAAAGGACTAGATCTAAGTGTTACTTCTTTGCTCTTAGGATAACCAAGAATATGCCTTTGAACATATTAAGCAGTATTTTAACTTGGGCAAACATTTCGTTAACATTAGCTGTTGGTCAAAAATTGACTTTTTTATTTTTAATAGCTTGTGATACAAATGATACACAGATGTACAACTGATGACCCTTTACTAGTTATTTAATACAATCACCTACAAGTATTCTCATGTTTATAACAGTGTTTTTCTTTTGGGAAATCAGAGGAGGGTACTTTAGTTTTGTTAGAGGAATTTTCCTCCCCAAACTTAGTACTTCTAAAATGTCATTTTTAATAATAGCAAATATATAAAGCATTGATAATATGCCAAACACTGTTCTAAGTAACTTACATTTATGAACATATTTTATTCTCTAAATAACCCAAGAAGAATTACTACCTTTTTTAAAGAACACAAGAGGAAACTAAAGCACTATGACATTCATTTGCCCAAACTCAACTAGTGAGTCGCAGCAGGAGGATCTGAACCCAGGCAGCCTGGTTCTAGAGCTTGTGTTCTTACCACGTTTCTTCAATCCATGTAGCACATTATTTTGAACTCACATTTTTGAATTCTTAAAAAGTAACTAACTTGCTGCTGGCTAAAATCCCCCCAAATCAAAATATCTACTGTTTTATTTAAATCACTTTCCAACAACTTTGAGGACTTGTGTATTTCTCTCTGTAAGTAAGAGCAGGCAATAGTGCTCGTGTGTCATTCAGAAGGTAATAGTGAGGAAATCTGAGAAGAGCAACAACCTCTTTAGAGTTGTCACTCAGACATTCTAGTTTATTTGTAACATAAGTTCCTCTTTGGCAGCATTTAGTATAGGTATTTAGTATTTGCATTTGAAAACGGACATTCAAATCATCCTGAGGGCTTTCCCTCACAGCCCACATCCCACTGGCTCCCCACCAACACCACTGAAGACTGAGGGAGGAGGAAGGTGCAGAATGAGCAATGGCAGTTACCCCCCAGGTCAACAAAACCACAAATGGAAATATGCAGCATGAATAACAAATTATTTCCCCAATTTATATCTATCTATCTATATCTCCACACACACAGTGGGATATCACTACCATATGCTCCTTTTGAGAAAAGTCCTATGACTGCATCATTTGTTCAGTCTCTCCATAGTGTGTCCTGAATGCCTTCCATGCATCTTCATTTAGAAGAAATGCTAGTTCAGGACATTTATCTCAAGGAGAGTATGATACAGTAATGGAGGCCAGAGCAAGCAGAACTGTGCCACACTGGAACAAGAGGGGGACTGCGGAAGAAGAGATTCAAGTGTGGGCCCCACTGTTTGGTATCCCAGGAACCTCAGAGAGGTTATTTACACTCTGAACATCATGTTCCTCATCTTTAACATGAAAAGGGTAAATAGTCTATCTAAAGTGTCTATTAATGCCTGATACCCAGAGGGTACATGAAGGTCAATTATTGTTTTAATAGCAACTAATTATGAATTTCAGTAAAAATAATAAAAGAACCATAGCAAAAACCATACAAAAAAGGGAGAAGAAATGTTTTAAAGAAAGTGAGTATAATTAATTCATAGAAAAAAAGGGTCAGTATAAACTGCAGTTTTAAGAATTAGAAAGGAACTAGATGGCCATTAAAAGCAAGAAAGATAAAAGCACTACCAGGAAGAAAGAACATTAACTGTAGTAATTTGGAATGTTTGGAAGCCTGAGACGCTTGGGACATTTTGGAGCCTCAAGCAGAATTCTCTGAATTGAGGTCAAAAATCAGGATAAAAAGTAAAGACAGGGTTCGGGAATTCCTGTGGGGGAAAGCTTCTGATGACTGCCAGCATTCCTTGACTTGTGACGCATCACTTCAATCTTCAAGGAAGATGGCGGAGAAGTAGCAAGCTGAGACTGCTTCAGCTAGCCGGAGATCAGCTAGATAGCTTATCTAAAGATTGCAAACACCTGAAAATCCACCGGCAGATCAAAGAGAAGAAGAACAGCAATTCTGGAAACAGAAAAACAACCACTTTCTGAAAGGTAGGACCGGCGGAAAAGTGAATCCAAAGCGATGGGAAGATAGACCCCGGGGGGAGGGGCCGGCTCCCGGCAAGCGGCGGAGCAACTGCACACAAAATCAGGACTTTTAAATGTCTGTTCCGCTGAGGGACATCGCTCCAGAGGCTAAACCGGGGCGAAGCCCACGCGGGGTCAGCGTGGCCTCAGGTCCCGCAGGGTCACAGAAGGATCGGGGGTGTCTGAGTGTCGCAGAGCTTGCGGGTATTGGAACGGGAAAGCCGGCTACAGAGACAGAGCCGACAGTAAGCTCACAGCTCCGTGTTACCTTGATCCGGTCGCAGGCTCGGTGAGCTCGGAGCGCGGCCGGAGGTCAGGCAGACGGGAGTAACTGGGCACGGTTCTCTGAGCGCGCACTGAGGAGTGCGGCCCTGGGCTCTCGGCTCCTCCGGGCCGGAGACCAGGAGGCCGCCATTTGTATTCCCGTCCTCTGGAACTCAACGGAAAGCACTCAGGGAACAAAAGCTCCTGAAAGCAAACCCGAGCGGATTACTCACCCCGGCCACGAGTAAGGGCGGTGTAATTCCGCCTGGGGCAAAGACACTTGAGAATCACTACAACAGGCCCCTCCCCCAGAAGATCAACAAGAAATCCAGCCAAAACCAAGTTCACCTACCAAGGAGTGCGGTTTCAATACCAAGGAGAGCAGCAGAATTCCAGAGGAGGAGAAAGCCAAGCACGGAACTCATGGCTTTTTTCCTGTGATTTTTTTTAGTCTTGCAGTTAATTTAATTTTTTCTTTTTCATTTTTTTTTTTTCTCGCCTTCGGGTAAAATTTTTTTTTTAACTGTTACCTTTTTCTTTTTTAACGATTTTATACTAGTTTATCTAATATATATATTTTTTCTTTTTTACATTTTTCTTAGGTGTATTCTTTTTTTTAAAATTCTTTTCTTTTCTTTCTTTTTTTTTTTTTTTTCTTCCTTTTTGAACCTCTTTTTATCCCCTTTCTCCCCACTCACGATTTTGGATCTCTTCTAATTTGGTTAAAGCATATTTTCCTGGGGTTGTTGCCACCCTTTTAGTATTTTACTTGCCCCTTCATTTACTCTTATCTGGACAAAATGACAAGACGTAAAAATTCAACACAAAAAAAAGAACAAGAGGCAGTACCGAAGGCTAGGGACCTAATCAATACAGACATCGGTAATATGTCAGATCTAGAGTTCAGAATGACAATTCTCAAGGTTCTAGCCGGGCTCGAAAAAGGCATGGAAGATATTAGAGAAACCCTCTCGAGAGATATAAAAGCCCTTTCTGGAGAAATAAAAGAACTAAAATCTAACCAAGGTGAAATCAAAAAAGCTATTAATGAGGTGCAATCAAAAATGGATGCTCTAACTGCTAGGATAAATGAGGCAGAAGAAAGAATTAGTGATATAAAAGACCAAATGACAGAGAATAAAGAAGCTGAGCAAAAGAGGGACAAACAGCTACTGGACCACGAGGGGAGAATTCGAGAGATAAGTGACACCATAAGACGAAACAACATTAGAATAATTGGGATTCCAGAAGAAGAAGAAAGTGAGAGGGGAGCAGAAGGTATACTGGAGAGAATTATTGGGGAGAATTTCCCCAATATGGCAAAGGGAACGAGCATCAAAATTCAGGAGGTTCAGAGAACGCCCCTCAAAATCAGTAAGAATAGGCCCACACCCCGTCACCTAATACTAAAATTTACAAGTCTCAATGACAAAGAGAAAATCCTGAAAGCAGCCCGGGAAAAGAAGTCAGTAACATACAATGGTAAAACTATTAGATTGGCAGCTGACTTATCCACAGAGACCTGGCAGGCCAGAAAGAGCTGGCATGATATTTTCAGAGCACTAAACGAGAAAAACATGCAGCCAAGAATACTATATCCAGCTAGGCTATCATTGAAAATAGAAGGAGAGATTAAAAGCTTCCAGGACAAACAACAACTGAAAAAATTTGCAAATACCAAACCATCTCTACAGGAAATATTGAAAGGGGTCCTCTAAGCAAAGAGAGAGCCTGAGTGGTAGATCAGAAAGGAACAGAGACCATATACAGTAACAGTCACCTTACAGGCAATACAATGGCACTAAATTCATATCTCTCAATAGTTACCCTGAATGTGAATGGGCTAAATGCCCCTGTCAAAAGACACAGGGTATCAGAATGGATAAAAAAACAAAACCCATCTATATGTTGCCTCCAAGAAACACATTTTAAGCCCGAAGACACCTCCAGATTTAAAGTGAGGGGGTGGAAAAGAATTTACCATGCTAATGGACATCAGAAAAAAGCAGGAGTGGCAATCCTTATATCAGATCAATTAGATTTTAAGCCAAAGACTATAATAAGAGATGAGGAAGGACACTATATCATACTCAAAGGGTCTGTCCAACAAGAAGATTTAACAATTTTAAATATCTATGCCCCCAATGTGGGAGCAGCCAACTATATAAACCAATTAATAACAAAATCAAAGAAACACATCAACAATCATACAATAATAGTAGGGGACTTTAACACTCCCCTCACTGAAATGGACAGGTCATCCAAGCAAAAGATCAGCAAGGAAATAAAGGCCTTAAACGACACACTGGACCAGATGGACATCACAGATATATTCAGAATATTTCATCCCAAAGCAACAGAATACACATTCTTCTCTAGTGCACATGGAACATTCTCCAGAATAGATCACATCCTCGGTCCTAAATCAGGACTCAACCGGTATCAAAAGATTGGGATCATTCCCTGCATATTTTCAGACCACAATGCTCTAAAGCTAGAACTCAACCACAAAACGAAGTTTGGAAAGAACCCAAATACATGGAGACTAAACAGTATCCTTCTAAAGAATGAATGGGTCAACCGGGAAATTAAAGAAGAATTGAAAAAAATCATGGAAACAAATGATAATGAAAATACAACGGTTCAAAATCTGTGGGACACAACAAAGGCAGTCCTGAGAGGAAAATATATAGCGGTACAAGCCTTTCTCAAGAAACAAGAAAGGTCTCAGGTACACAACCTAACCCTACACCTAAAGGAGCTGGAGAAAGAACAAGAAAGAAACCCTAAGCCCAGCAGGAGAAGAGAAATCATAAAGATCAGAGCAGAAATCAATGAAATAGAAACCAAAAAAACAATAGAACAAATCAACGAAACTAGGAGCTGGTTCTTTGAAAGAATTAATAAAATTGATAAACCCCTGGCCCGACTTATCAAAAAGAAAAGAGAAAGGACCCAAATAAATAAAATCATGAATGAAAGAGGAGAGATCACAACTAACACCAAAGAAATACAAACTATTATAAGAACATACTATGAGCAACTCTACGGCAATAAATTTGACAATCTGGAAGAAATGGATGCATTCCTAGAAACATATAAACTACCACAACTGAGCCAGGAAGAAATAGAAAGCCTGAACAGACCCATAACCAGTAAGGAGATTGAAACAGTCATTAAAAATCTCCAAACAAACAAAAGCCCAGGGCCAGACGGCTTCCCGGGGGAATTCTACCAAACATTTAAAGAAGAACTAATTCCTATTCTCCTGAAACTGTTCCAAAAAATAGAAATGGAAGGAAAACTTCCAAACTCATTTTATGAGGCCAGCATCACCTTGATCCCAAAACCAGACAAGGATCCCACCAAAAAAGAGAGCTATAGACCGATATCCTTGATGAACACAAATGCGAAAATACTCAACAAAATACTAGCCAATAGGATTCAACAGTACATTAAAAGGATTATTCACCACGACCAAGTGGGATTTATTCCAGGGCTGCAAGGTTGGTTCAACATCCGCCAATCAGTCAATGTGATACAACACATCAATAAAAGAAAGAACAAGAACCATATGATACTCTCAATAGATGCTGAAAAAGCATTTGACAAAGTACAGCATCCCTTCCTGATCAAAACTCTTCAAAGTGTAGGGATAGAGGGCACATACCTCAATATCATCAAAGCCATCTATGAAAAACCCACCGCAAATATCATTCTCAATGGAGAAAAACTGAAAGCTTTTCCGCTAAGGTCAGGAACACGGCAGGGATGTCCATTATCACCACTGCTATTCAACATCGTACTAGAGGTCCTAGCCTCAGCAATCAGACAACAAAAGGAAATTAAAGGCATCCAAATCGGCAAAGAAGAAGTCAAATTATCACGCTTCGCAGATGATATGATACTATATGTGGAAAACCCAAAAGACTCCACTCCAAAACTGCTAGAACTTATACAGGAATTCAGTAAAGTGTCAGGATATAAAATCAATGCACAGAAATCAGTTGCATTTCTCTACACCAACAGCAAGACAGAAGAAAGAGATATTAAGGAGTCAATCCCATTTACAATTGCATCCAAAACCATAAGATACCTAGGAATAAACCTAACCAAAGAGACACAGAATCTATACTCAGAAAACTATAAAGTACTCATGAAAGAAATTGAGGAAGACACAAAGAAATGGAAAAATGTTCCATGCTCCTGGATTGGAAGAATAAATATTGTGAAAATGTCTATGCTACCTAAAGCAATCTACACATTTAATGCAATTCCTATCAAAGTACCATCCATCTTTTTCAAAGAAATGGAACAAATAATGCTAAAATTTATATGGAACCAGAAAAGACCTCGAATAGCCAAAGGGATATTGAAAAAGAAAGCCAACGTTGGTGGCATCACAATTCCGGACTTCAGGCTCTATTACAAAGCTGTCATCATCAAGACAGCATGGTACTGGCACAAAAACAGACACATAGATCAATGGAACAGAATAGAGAGCCCAGAAATAGACCCTCAAATCTATGGTCAACTAATCTTCGACAAAGCAGGAAAGAATGTCCAATGGAAAAAAGACAGCCTTTTCAATAAATGGTGCTGGGAAAATTGGACAGCCACATGCAGAAAAATGAAATTGGACCATTCCCTTACACCACACACAAAAATAGACTCAAAATGGATGAAGGACCTCAATGTACGAAAGGAATCCATCAAAATCCTTGAGGAGAATACGGGCAGCAACCTCTTCGACCTCTGCTGCAGCAACATCTTCCTAGGAACAACGCAAAAGGCAAGGGAAGCAAGGGAAAAAATGAACTACTGGGATTTCATCAGGATCAAAAGCTTTTGCACAGCAAAGGAAACAGTTAACAAAATCAAAAGACAACTGACAGAATGGGAGAAGATATTTGCAAACGACATATCAGATAAAGGACTAGTGTCCAGAATCTATAAAGAACTTAGCAAACTCAACACCCAAAGAACAAATAATCCAATCAAGAAATGGGCAGAGGACATGAACAGACATTTCTGCAAAGAAGACATCCAGATGGCCAACAGACACATGAAAAAGTGCTCCATATCACTCGGCATCAGGGAAATACAAATCAAAACCACAATGAGATATCACCTCACACCAGTCAGAATGGCTAAAATCAACAAGTCAGGAAATGACAGATGCTGGCGAGGATGCGGAGAAAGGGGAACCCTCCTACACTGTTGGTGGGAATGCAAGCTGGTGCAGCCACTCTGGAAAACAGCATGGAGGTTCCTCAAAATGTTGAAAATAGAACTGCCCTATGACCCAGCAATTGCACTATTGGGTATTTACCCTAAAGATACAAATGTAGTGATCCAAAGGGGCACATGCACTCGAATGTTTATAGCAGCAATGTCCACAATAGCCAAACTATGGAAAGAATCTAGATGTCCATCAACAGATGAATGGATCAAGAAGATGTGGTATATATACACAATGGAATACTATGCAGCCATCAAAAGAAATGAAATCTTGCCATTTGCAACAACATGGATGGAACTAGAGCGTATCATGCTTAGCGAAATAAGTCAAGCAGAGAAAGACAACTATCATATGATCTCCCTGATATGAGGAAGTGTTGATACAACATGGAGGCTTAAGTGGGTAGAAGAAGAATAAATGAAACAAGATGGGATTGGGAGGGAGACAAACCATAAGTGACTCTTAATCTCACAAAACAAACTGAGGGTTGCTGGGGGGAGGGGGTTTGGGAGAAGGGGGTGGGATTATGGACATTGGGGAGGGTATGTGATTTGGTGAGTGCTGTGAAGTGTGTAAACCTGGTGATTCACAGACCTGTACCCCTGGGGATAAAAATATATGTTTATAAAAAATAAAAAATTAAAAAATATATATATAATTTATCTAAAAAAAAAAAAAAAAGTAAAGACAGACTGCTTGCCCATTGTGAGGGTCTTGAAGGACAGTTCTGTGACTAATGTACAGGTCTAATTTTGGCAATGTAAGAGAAATAACATAATAAGAATAGTTTGCTTTTATATATATATATATACATATATATATATGTATATATATATATAAATAATCATAAAATTTGGAAAGTAATACCCAGTTAAAAAAGTCATATTCATGGGGTTCCTGGGTGGCTCAGTGGGTTAAGCCTCTGCCTTTGGCTCAGGTCATGATCTCAGGGTCCTGGGATCAAGCCCCACATTGGGCTCCCTGCTCAGCAGAGGCCTGCTTCCGTCCCTCCCTACTTACCTCTCTGCCCACTTGTGATTTCTCTCTCTGTCAAATAAATAAATAAAATCTTTTTTTTTTAAAGTCATATTCATTTAAAGCTATTAATTGATTTTTTTTCCAGTTGTACTCTAATAGCTAGAGGACACCACCGAGATATTTTTATAAAAAGAGACAAAACCATGAAATAATTGTAACTTGTAAACATGGCTCTTTTTTAATATTAATCAGAAAATATATTAAAGATATATACCTATTATATAAATGTCCAAAAGAGTTCACAAAATAAAAAGTATACTTTTAATAAATTAAAATATCGAGTAATTTGCAAAGATAATGCCTAAATGACAACAAAATATACTTTATACACAACAAAGAAATAATTTTCTGAAAAAACTATTTCTTTTGAAAATAGAAAGTATCAAAATTTAGTATACTTTAATAGAATTTAGTATACTTTAAAGATTAAGCTTTCATTCAAGATTCAGAAGAAATATAAAAACATACAGAATAAGAATACTGTCCTCCAACTTACAGAAAGAATTAGCAGGGAAAAATAAAACACAAAACATAAAAAGGAAAAAGGTAGATAAGTTATCAAAGAAGTTTATAATAAGATGTGATCCATAAACAGGAAAGATATTCTCTAATGAAATTATGTATTTTCCTGCTGAAATTGGGAATCTGGCTTTGAAAAAAAAAATCAGTCATTGAAAACGTAATCCCCTATCTGTTCAACTGGCAATTGAAATCATTTAAGGAAATTTTCTCTTCAATTTGCTTTCCTCAAATCTGAAGTCCTTCACAAATTTAAAAAGGAAAAGAAAAATGCAGCCTGCAAAGATTAAAAATTACTTAAATGTGGCAAAATGTAAGCTAAGTGGTACTTTTACATTTACCTCCTGTACTGTAAACTTGAAATCAACTTGTTTTAAAAAAAAAAATTTGACAACCAGCTGATTTTACAATTTTATTAGTACAGATGATTGGTTTCCAGTCTTTTAATAAATGAAACCATGTAACTGTCGATAATTTTTAAAGACTCCCCCATGTGTTTCTCAATATGTATAGTATGTGCAGTATTATGACTTCTACAAAGCTTTAAAAAACAGACACATATTTCAAAAAGATTAGCATGCAAATTAGACATATGTACTTCTCTAGAGACAGCAGTTGATCTACCTATCCATTTAAGGACTCCTAGTAACTCAGTAACTCCTCAGAGACATAAGAGCTATTGGGTGGGAACTACTAATTGAGAAGCCAGTTTAGAAAGGATATAACCCATTCACGCATGTTTAGTGTTTCATGGTTTATGATAGGATATGATAGGTACAATTCTGAAAAGTAGATAGGTAAAGTATAAGAAATCTCATTTTCCAAATGAGAAGATCAAAGTCTAGAGAGACCAAGGAAATGGGTCAAGGTTACACAGCTTAATAACAGTGGAATTCTTATTAGATAGCATGTCTTACTATTTATTACTAACTCAATGTTTTTTATCCATTACAACATAGTCAGCTGGTCATGGAAGGGTAGTGTAATTATTTTCATTAAAATCAGACTAATATATTTAACCAATAATTCATAGAGAGAAACAAGCATATTTTGATTTCTACTTTCTTGGACTATTTAAAAACTTGACTGGCTATAATTCTACATAATAATCATATGCCAAAATGAGCTAGCATATGCTAAATAGCCCACTAAGAAGAGTATTATGAAATAAGACGATAAATTTCCAAACATTGCAAAATTTGCAAGCTCCTATATTTTTAAATTTCCACTTTGTACAGACTTCTAAATGGATTAATCTATGAAACCCAACTGTCTAGATAATTTCTTAATGATTTTAAGGTCAGGTGGTTACATTAAAACTCATTAATACAATTCATTAATTAGTTAAGAGGTAAGCCACTTTAGAACAATACATAAGATGATGTGCCAAAGAATGTGGGAAATAATTAAAGGTTACTAAAAGAACTAAAACTGAAAAGTCAAGGAATTGGACACAGGGCACAATGCCTTAAAGCACATTATTTTGGATTTTAAAAGACCTTTATGACACTTTCTCTGTGTGTGATAGTAAAATGTTTCTTTTCTCTGCCCATTCTAAAGAAGCATTAAAAAAGCAAATTAAAATAGGGATGAAATAAAACGCTTACAGGTTTGTATCTCAGTGCATCTCTGTAGGATCCAAACAAAGCAGCCTGTGCCCTAAGAAAGGCCCTAGCTACTCCATCACCCGTAGCTGTAGACTGCTTCTTCAGTTTATTTTTCAGGGCCGAGACCTGCATGACAGAGAGGACCAGTTAAATTAACACCTCAGAAATTGGTACAGCGAGGTACGAACCCAATCAGCAGGCAAACCACAGTGTCTGCAGGTCAGCCAAAAACTCATCCTCCTCCCTGATAGCTTATCTTTTTAACTGCAGAGAGCACCTGCTGGTCTGTTAATTGAAACGAAAGCAGGGGCCGATAGTAACGTGCTAATGCAAATTGGTTTATGCTCTCTTTTTTTCCCAAGGCCTCTTGACATAAATAAGCTTTAATTATTTTACGGTAAACTGCCTGTGAGCCACTTTTCTGCAGATTTTTAGCAATTACAACATGTGTCTACTTGTTTTGAGAAGAAGCCGGTAGGAATCGTTCATTTCTGCCATGTAAGGTTATTTGTTACAGGTCCTCCAGGATCACTTACCATTTAATTTTATTTTTGGAAGTCTCATTTGCATATCCAATTTTCTACTCGTTTGTTGAATAGTTTTCACCATTATTAGACAAAAAGAGGGGGGAGAAGTTAAAGTGATTGAGAACCTACCATGAGTAGAGAATCACGTTATGCACATGTTATACAGAGTCTCAGTTTTCACAGCCTTCTAAGAAAGACATTTGTATTGCTATTTATGAATGAAGAAACAGGCGCTTAAAGATGTGAATCAGTTTGCCCTCCCTATACAGCTACTGCATGGCAAGACTGAAATTTCAACCCAGTTCTGTCCAGTTTTTCCCCCACCACAATGTGCTGGGTTTGAGTTCGATGTCATCGCTTTATGAACCAGTAATCAGATTAATATTTTTAAATCAAAGAAATATTTATTTCTCAGGAGTTTGCATAATTTCTCAAGGCATCCAAATTTGTTATCATTTTTCATACATTTCTGTCCTTCAAGTTCCGGTTTATTTAACCAATAATTCATAGAGAGAAACAAGCATATTTTGATTTCTACTTTCTTGGACTATTTAAAAACTTGACTGGCTATAATTCTACATAATAATCATTTTTAGGGTATTAAAACAAAAAAGAAATGCCAAAATGAGCTAGCATATGCTAAATAGCCCACTAAGAAGAGTATTATGAAATAAGAAGACGATAAATTTCCAAACATTGCAAAATTTGCAAGTATCTTATAGAATGGTTACTATTTATGAACGACCCTTACTTAGATGAGTATTCTGTAGGTATAATCACAATCCTGACACATACTCTAATTTTTTAAAAGGGAAATGATGTGATACGTTCCTATCATTTAATTCACCTGACCAATTCCTTTCATGCGTTATAGAAAACTACACTGTCTACACTTTAAAAATATTGGTGCTCTTATCATTCCTCATTGATGCTTTACATGGGAACATGAAGTCACATAAAAACCCTTTTTTTTTTTCAAGAAAACAAAACCGATGGGAGAAATTGTGGTTGGATAGCTCCCTTACAGAGCATATTCTGAACCTTATGAAACCACCAGATAACAAAATAAAATAATGTCATTTCTCCTTTACACATATACCCAAGGAAGGGTATTTTTAAAAATTTCTTTATGCAAGCAGCCCTGACTACTCCTGTAGATGATGATTGTAATTGAAGTGTCAACCTAATTAACAACTAAACTTTGAATAATGCTAATGAGAAATGAACACAGCATCAGAGGAAAGACCAGCTCTACAGGTGATAAACCTTCACAGTAGTGACATTTTCCAGTGTAAAGTCACAGTTACTGTGATCTGATCAAAGAAAGAGACCCCCATTGGGTCCAATTATAACCACAGTTTTGAAAAAATTATTGAGTTATGATGTTTATAATCTATGCAGAAAGGCCTTTGCAGTATAGGTCTTCTCCCCATAGCTGTGATCTTTTCAATTTATATCCAAGCTCCATAGATTCAGATAAAAGTTTGGAGTCTAATTCATTTAGCCCACAAAGTGCATAAATCACGATTCATTTAAGAGGAAGTTTTTATTATTAAAATCTAAACTCAATAAATGCACATTTTAAGGCAACCTACATATTCAAACAATGTAGCTAAATGATACAAAATCAAAGTCTTATGACTTGTCTTTTATTTTAAAGTTTGTAATAATGTTATTTTTTAAGCTTCAACTGCCTTTAATGAAAAACAATGGAAGTGAATATCAATACATGTATTTAATAACTGCCCCCCACAAAAAAAGGCTTATGATGGAAGAAATATGTCTTTCCATGTATTATAAAAAGTAAATGGTTTCATTATTTTTAATTTACTTTTGAAAATTAAAAAATTTAAAATGTCATGCCTTACTTACATCTTAGCAAAAGAAAATTCTTCAAAGTGTACTTTTCTATAAAACATGAAATTGACAGTTCAGCTCTCCACAAACTAAGTATTCTTAGGACAATCATAATACACACTTAGAGTGAATGCAGGCAAGTCAAACCATGCCTTAGCCTTCTTTAACCCAAGGTTTTAGATGCTGAATTCAGTACTTTTTAAGCTAGCTAGGATCTTAATCATTTTGCCACAAGCCCTTCCTAGCCAAACTGTAAATATGGGGCCTTCACCTCCAAAATTCAAGGTAGTTCCTGGGATCCCTCAGAAAACACTTGTTCTAGAACTCGGTGGTCCAATACAGTAGCCACTTGAAATGTGACTAATCCAAATGGGGATTTGCTTTAAGTGTAAAATATACACTGGATTTTGAAGACTTACTACCCCCCAAAAGTAAAACAACTCATTAATAAATTTTATATTGATTTCATAACAAAACAGTATTTTTGAACATTTGGTTAAACAAAATATATTAAAATTAATTTCACCCATTATTTTACTTTCAACATAGTTACCAGAAAATTTAAAATTGTATATGTGGCTCATATTTCCACTGAATAGTACTTTTCTACATGAGCATACTATCCAATGTGAGATGTAAGACTAAAACATTGCCTGGTAAGAAATACAGTTACATTGTTACTCTGCTTATATCTACATTACTTCAACCTTCACAAACTGCTCGAAAAGGTTTTCTTTGACCTACTCTAGGAGGGCTTTGACTGTCAGTAAGTAGATCTGAAGTTGTTCCTATTTTTCAGAGACCAAGAGGGCAGGTGAGTTAACTGTTTCTTGGATGCACAAATGAATGCTCAAAAATAGTTTGTAAGAATGAAATAGAATTTTAAAAAATCAGTTTTAGGGGCACCTGGATGGCTCAGTGGGTTAAAGCCTCTGCCTTCGGCTCAGGCCATGATCTCAAGGTCCTGGGATCAAGCCCCACATCGGGCTCTCTGCTCAGCAGGGAGCCTGCTTCCTCCTCTCTCTCTCTCTGCCTGCCTCTCTGCCTACTTGTGATCTCTGTCAAAAAAATAAATAAAATCTTATTAAAAAATCCGTTTTAGACAGAAAGATATGACTCTAAAACAAAGTGACTGTGTTAACCTTGCTGTTTCTGTCCTTTAGATCATTGGAGTAAATTATCACCAATTACCAATGCCCTCTGCAGTGCTAATTAGCTTTTAGCAGTTTTTATCTATAAAAATTGGTGATGTCTCCTCTGTACTTTTTCAATATTTCATCTGGGAAATGGCATTTCTGCTTTAATTTCCAAACTTCTAAATTTAATTATGAAATAAATGCACATTTTTCCCACAAATCATCAAGTTTATATTCACATGTAACCCTGAACTCAGAAGAGCCTTTGGAACTTGAGTCACCTGGCTCTCATCACACAATCCCATTATGAAACACTGAAAATTCTTACGAAAGTAAGCAAGCCTCAAACTCCAATGGCTAAAGACTACTTCAAAACTGATATCTGATTTTATTATTTAATCTGTGAATAAATTGTCTTTCTAAGTCTAATAAAGTATACTAGACTAAAAAATAAAGTTAAACAGTGAAAAGAACTTCAGAAATAAATATCATTCCATGGCTCTTATCAAATGTTTAAATTCCTTTCATACAGTGAGAATTCAGGCTTCCAAGCAGCCATCCACGGGAGGAATTATAACCTGGGTTGAACACAGCGGGAGTTCACTGCAACATGAATATTACCAACAATTCTCCATTTTTACCCTCTTAACACTAAAGTGACTATGAATAAAAGTAGGGAATTACATGAGTAAACATAACAAACAGGTATAAATTAAAAGAGTGCAAGACACGTGCACACAGTCTGAGTAATGAAGTAATTATGCCAACCGGGAGTTAGGAAGGGAGAGCACATTAAAGGAGCTGAGTTTTTCAGAGAAGTGACAGATTTTTCTCTTGACTTTAAGATGTGTCTTTTCAGGAAACATAAATTAACCCTTATACCCAGAAATTTTAATTTTGCTCTTTAGGATCACAAAGATAAACACCAGGGTAAAGAGCAGAAAGTAAAAATAAATGTCCAGAAATAATATTTAGATAAACTACACAACACTAAAACACCCCTCTGATGTTTTTAAATACCTCCTTTTGTGAACTACACTGTACTAGAGAATCCACATCCATTTAGAAAAGTTAGAGCTTCAACTTACCTGCTTTGGAAAAAAGTTACAAAGATAAAAAGTTGTATTCTCCCTTGAAACATCTTATGGTCATCACATGAAAAATCCCTACATTTCTTTAATCCTTCTAATGTCCAGGGTTTTTTAGAAACAAAATTAATACTCTATGCTCTTTTTTTTTTTTTTAAGATTTTACTTATTTATTTGACAGACAGAGATCACAAGTAGGCAGAGAGGCAGGCAGAGAGAGAGGAAGAGAAGAGGCTCCCTGCTGAGCAGAGAGCCCGACGAGGGCCTCAATCCCAGGACCCTGAGATCAAGACCTGAGCCAAAGGCAGAGGCTTTAACCCACTGAGCCACCCAGGCGCCCCAATACCCTATCCTCTTAATGTAATTTTTTAGTGAGATTCTACTTAAGGATTAAAACAGTAACCATTTTAAATGAAAAGCACAGGATATATCTGTGAAGGGTATCATTACCCTGGTCTCTTTTATGCTTAAATTACCTATCAAAACTTAATTAACATAGGGTCAGTTCTAACTATTTTCCTTTCAAAGGCCATTATAAAAAGAAGACAATCCAATTGCTCCTCCACAAGCCCAATGATGGGCCAGCATCTCCACAATCAACGTCACTTCCATTCATCCAGTTACTCAAAAAGATATCTTGCAGGGCTTCCTCAACACCTGACCCTTTTTCATCTCCCATATGTAACATATCACCAAGCACTGTCAGTTAGTCCTCTGATGGAGATTCAAATCTATCCACTTTTCTCTACATCTGCGACTATCAAGTTCGAGCAACTAGCATCTCTACCTAGACTACTGCAAATGGTCTCAACCATTTCAGTGGATCTTCCTGCTTCATTCCTTATACTGAGAAAACTTCAGGACCTAGACCCCAAGATGATATTTTTTAGAATTCAAAGTAGATCACATTATCTCTTGGCTAAATATCTCCAATAAATTTCCAATAAAGTCCAAATGTCCCTAACAAGAACTACAGATCTTTTTTGATGGCACCACCTATCTCCACAACCTCATTTTACATAACTCTCTCTCTTGTTCATTTTGCTACAACTCTACAAGACTTTCCATTTCTTGAACTTGCCAACCACTTCCCCACAGTAGAATCTTTGTACATGCTATTCCTACTCCTCTCACTTTGCACAGCTTACTCACACTTATCATTCAGGCCAATTCTGGAACAGGTATTTTGACACATTGAGCTCAGCTGCACCACAAATGGCTAATCTGAGGATTTCGACTGATAAGAATGATATCTCAGTTTGGCTAAAATCATTTTCATTTCAGCTTAGTTATGGCAAGATGACTACTGGTCTGCTAACATTGACTCTCCCTCTCTTTGGTAAAAGAAATCCTAAGTTTTAACTAGCTTACTCAACCTCCTTATGTTGACCCAGCTATTTTCCAACATGCCTCATGGCTTGGTATGACCATGTGGTTAGGTTCAGATGAATGGAATGTGAGTTCCATGAGAGCAGTATATTATGACCTCCTGTTCACTCAGCTCCTAGCATAATACAGGCATTATAATAGGTGCTTGATAAATAATCAAATGAATGACTGAATGAATTAATAAATAAGTAAATAAGCAACCTATCACACTTCTACATTAATTTCTCTAGTTCAATGGATCAGAATATCTATGATGGGGCCCAGGAACATAATTCATTGAAAAGTTCATGAAGTTATTATGATATCAGCAATATTTGGAAACCACTGTTGTGACAGTGCACACAGTATCATGCATACAAAAAACTCTCTTGAATGTGGAAAAGCCAAGAACTTAAAGGACTAGAAACAAATTGGAAATTATCTTTAAAGCCCAAATCAGGGTCTTCACATTTAAGTATATATGTATATATGTAAGTATGTATTAGCAGTAAGAAGAGAGAGAAGCATCCCATTAAGATGTTACAGGGGAAAAAGAAAAAAAAAGACATTCAGAGAAAGGCTAGGTAATTTAGTTGGAAATGAAAACCTATGAGAAAGCCAAGGAACTTCATGAGTACTTAAAATCACTGTAAGTAACAAACTATAAATCAACTGTAAAATGGCAAAAGTACAGAGACATAAAGAAGTGAACTGCTAAAGTCTGTTCACTGCAGTAGGAGGGATAGATTCTCTTACTCAGTTGGGAGTAAATAACAAAGACCTTTTAAAAGTTTGGAAGCCCAGTTAATTAAGGTTTTAACATTTGGGTTTTTGTTTTGTTTTGTTTTGTTTTGCTTTTATATTTAAAGTTTAGATTTAAAAAAAGAAAAAGGTACAAAAATAGCAAAATCTATATATACCACATCTTCTTGATCCATTCATCTGTTGATGGACATCTAGGTTCTTTCCATAGTTTGGCTATTGTGGACATTGCTGCTATAAACATTCGGGTGCATGTGCCCCTTTGGATCACTACATTTGTATCTTTAGGGTAAATACCCAATAGTGCAATTGCTGGGTCATAGGGCAGTTCTATTTTCAACATTTTGAGGAACCTCCATGCTGTTTTCCAGAGTGGCTGCACCAGCTTGATGCAACATGGAGGCTTAATGGGTAGAAGAAGAATAAATGAAACAAGATGGGATTGGGAGGGAGACAAACCATAAGTGACTCTTGATCTCACAAAACAAACGGAGGGTTGCCGGGGGGAGGGGGTTTGGGAGAAGGGGGTGGGATTATGGACATTGGGGAGGGCATGTGATTTGGTGAGTGCTGTGAAGTGTGTAAACCTGGTGATTCACAGACCTGTACCCCTAGGGATAAAAATATATGTTTATAAAAAACAAAAAAATTAAAAAAAAATAAAAAAAAAATTAAAATTCAGCAAAATATGAGTGTTTTATCTATTAAAAAAAAATAGCAAAATCTATAGTTTACTTACAAACAACAACAAAACACCTGTTATAAACAATCATGTCTCTGAATATATTTAAAAGAATATTGAGTTTCCACAGACACCCAAAGTCCTGTGCAGAAGCACAATGACGGGCATCACAACACAGTCTCCCTCTCCAGAGAGAGGAAATAAGTTCCACTCACAACCAAAAAAGTATATGATAAACATGCATCCAGGTTTCTTCTTTTTATTACTATAAAAGATGAAAATATCCTTATAAAATGTTCTAAGAAATAACTCTAAACAGGGACTTTAAAAGCAACTTCTATTACAAAAGACAAAAGAAACGCAATTACGTTTCCCTTCAGCCATCACTTACTGAATGACTACTGTTTACAAAGCCCTGTACATCTAGGTGCCTGAATTCTGACAGCAGGAGATGGAGGAGAGAGCAGGACTGCATTTCTCCAGGGGAAAACTGAAAGCAGTATTTGTCTCCTAAAGTCTACTCTATTGACCACAAGCCACCCCCCCCCCCAACAAAAAAGTCCTCTAAATTACTCTAGAACTTGAATGAATTCAGTTTATCTTTCTAACCTGGCCACTCCAAAAATTTGCTGGGGACTTTATTTACTGGTAAATATGATAAGGATACTAGCAGAGCTGTGGCAAACCTGGAACTAATATAATATTCTCTGGGGTCCTTTTTTTTCTTTATAACATATGACAATTTAACATATTAAACCTTCATGTTAGGTTGGAGGAAATATACAAGATTTAAACATATCTATTAACTCTACGCACAGTTGCAAGAGTTAAATTTGTTTACATACTTTCATTTTTTATAAAGCTGATTTAAGAAAATTCTCTGAAATAGCCAACTCTTTTCCAAACTTATTCCAAAATTAATTAGCTCACTTGAATGCAGTTATCTTACATTTTTACTTAAAGTCAGTGTTTTGGGGCTTTTCTCCAGGTCTTCAGGCTTTTAATTTAATGATTTGTGGTGATTCAGAGCAATTGGTGTCTTTGCTTTTCACTGCACAATAAAACAATTAACCTTTCCTTCATGTGATACATTATAATATCACTAAAAGATGCAAAATATTTTAGAGAACCCCATTTTATAATAAAGTATTTTCAATATTTTAGTAATCAAATATGGTTTCTACTAAATGTAGCTATCCTATAACATACCAGGGCATATAGTGAATTGCACAACCTTAACTGTACTATGTTCATAACCTCATAACAGAAAATAAAAATAATCATTTTCCAATAGTGTGTTACATAAGATGTAAATAAGTTTTTAAAAGTATTAACAATCCTAATCTAAATCAAACGGATCTACTGATATTTCTTCAGCAAGATTAGAATAGAGAGTAAGCTTCTATATTAAATTCTAAAACAGTTACTCATTACACTGTATATCATGTTTATATGAGAGGGACCATGATCTAGAGTTTGGGGCATAAGTATGATAGGATTATCCTATATGAACTAAAGTTCTAGAAATACCATTAACAGTATACTTTCTGTGTCTTCATCTTCTTATCTAAAATAGGAGTAAGTATATTAGCCTGAGAGTATATTATTTTCTTACAATCTAATGAGCTAAACTTATTTAAAGACTGTTAAGCAACACAGGCCAAAATTCACTTTCCTGGTAATGGATATTTTAATGCATGTAACTTTTTCAGATGTCAATTCTAACCTGCTTTCATCTATGAGAATTAGTTTATAATTGTTCCAACTTCATTTTCTCATGAAGAGATTTCCTAAATCTCATTATAATTCTAATTAGCTTAATTTTCTAACAAGTGAGTTATCCTATTTATTTTTGAAACAGTTAACAATTCTCCAAATTCTTTTTAAAAATGTTAATGATGATAAAAATTAAAATAAGCAGTAGCACCTTAGAAATAGAACATTTTAATTTATTATATAATCGAAAACTAAATTTGTATATATATTTGGAATGAGGAGGTGTCAATAGTACATTATCTTAGATTAAAATGCACTCACTTGAAATTTCAAATGTTGTATTTAATTCAACTGTTTCAATTTCCCCACACTTAAAAACATACAACAGTAATACTAAACTGAACTGATATTGTTACATAGCCCTAAAATTTATTTTTTTATATAAAAACAACCTACATGTTTGAGCGTATCCATATTTGACATAGCCACTAAGAAATAAAATCACAGTGCATGAAGACAGAAAACTACAAAAGAACATTTCAATGGATCTACTGCTTTTAAAAGATAGTCCATGTAATAATTAATATCGTTAAAATCACTCTCAATAAATTTTTTTTTCTTTTAATGATCCAAATCTATAGTGAAATGATGAAATCAAAAAGCAAGTGTTCTTGTCAGAAGACAGGAAGAGAGTTTTTTCCCTTCTCTTAAGGAAAACAAAGGATTCCTGAATGCCTTGCCCTGATTTATTTTTCCAATTTTAAATACCTTAAGAGTAGCGGAACTGCTACTGGCATGGTAGTATTTCTAACAGTCAATAAATCTAAAATATTATGTGTGAATATTGGAATGAAGCCATTAAGAAGATTACAGCATGCAACACAGCAGAGGGTCCACAGGAAAAAAGAACTAGTAATTCAGGACAACTGTGACCACTGACCTTTGAACAGCCAAGACCACTGGTCAAGCTGACACAGTAATAGAGTACACATGCATAGAAAGTCATCTAGCCTGTAAGTATAATTTAAATGCTCTGGTGGATGATTTTTAAAAGGACCCCTTTTAAATATCAGTTAATTTATTAAATAATCAAACAATACCAGTAGTAAAATTTTTCAGGATTCTAGTGTATCTTATTAATTCAAATCACAAAAAAATTCAGTAAGATCATTTGTTAATTTTAACAAAACTCATTTAAAACATTTATATTTAGAGAAAGTATGATGCGATGACTTTATCAGATTTCCTACAGAACTATAAGAGATAGCTTTTGGAAAACTGATGAAAAAGCTAAATTTATTAGAGAGAGGTTAAACAAACAATCACCTAAAATATTTTTAGAAAATGATCATAACTTTACAACCTCTCATACTTTAAGCAAGTGGTCCTAGTTCCACCCCAGGGTTGTATCCACTTATTCATTGTTCAAATTTGTCTGTAAGTCTGTAGCCTTTAATTTCGAGCATACCTATAATTATATCTACACCACCTAGCAGTGTGCCTTATTATGATTTCTTAAAATTTCAGTTATGTACCGTTAACCTTTACGTGTAAATAAAGGAGATTGTTCCTCCTGTCATTTTACATTTTTAGGCTTCCACATTTTGCGAGTACTATTTAACTTCTTCACATCTTAAAATAAATATCTTAATAACAAACTCATCCTACTGGGAAAACAGTACTTCTCAATTAAAAAAGAATCACCCATCGAAAGAATTACTATTAAGGATTGTTTTTCTCAAAGAAATAAAATCAACCATCACTGAAACTGACTATAAAAATTTTTATGACACAAAAACACGGAATTATTTCTGTCTTTTCTTTCTCCTCTTTTTTCCTTTTTTCTTTTTCAATAAACAACCCTTTCTCATTAGGGCATTAACAGTAGGAAATGCATTGCACATAAGGACAATATTTGTAAAAGTTGGGACTTTATTTCATAATTATTTTTCTATCCAATGAAGAATTCTTTGATGAATTTCTAAGTGAATAACTCTAATCATTTCTAGCAGCTTCTGCAAAATTTTTGTAATGAGGCAATCTAGTTATAATGAGCTAAAAAGATAATATAATTCTTTACTGGCCTGGGTTTGGATTTGTTCATACATAGCATAAATTTTACTACAGTAAGATAAAGTAGTTCAATTTAATTTGCTTCAAGGTCAGCATATATTTTAGGTTATTTATGGGCATAAATAATCTGATTTTAACTTTAAAATCACATTTTTCCTATCACTAGCCATAAGAACAATTAAAGCCAGTATTACTGTATTTTTTGAGTTTGAAATTTTTAAATTCACTTTTTCAAACTCCTTGGTAATGATTTCAAAGTACTTGCAATATTGCAGGAATATATATGATGGTGGATTTTTATTTCCAAATTTTACTATCCCTGAAAAAAGTGGATTTTTTTAGGAGAGTTATTTTTAACTTAGAACTATGTTATAAAGATATTTTTAAGTAGCCATTAATATATATACAGAAACAGTACTAGTCTGCATTTTTGCCCTATTCTAAGGAATACGAAGGCCAAAAAAATGCACTTTTGGTGACTAACATGAAACACAGAATACATCCCATTATAAGCTGCAGACACACACCCGCGCGCGTGCACACGCGCGCGCACACATACACACACACACCCTCTGCAAGATCAAAGACCAGAAGAGAACTGGCACTTAATTTATCAGCCTTTACAGACAAAAGACAGTTTTCGTCATTTCAAAAGGATCAGATGTCTTTTATGACAAACTGGGTTTGCAGTTTAATTTACAAATAGAATTCTAAGTAAGCAGTCTTTGCTCTGCCAAAGCAAATGACAAACAGTGTAGGTTTTCATTCTTGCAGCCCTCAGCAGGATAGAAAAGATTAAAATAAAACTGAAATAATTTAGAGAAAACAAATAAATGTTTCAGAAAGTTGAGGGAGATCAAAGCCAGAATTTTCTGACCCCAACTGTACAAGCATTTCTTATTATATTGACCAGTGCCATCAGATCATTAATTAAAAGGAAAAGCACTGGCAGGTGGCAGGGAAGCAAAAGCCGGTAATTGGCCCCCTTCTTCTCCTTGCCTTCAAAAACTCTCTCATTCTTTTGCAAGACATGCCACTAGGCAGACAGAAATGCCTACTTTGTAATATAATGATTAAGATGAGATGAAGAGACTTAGGTTTAAAGAAACTCTGCCTAATGAATGCATCTAGCTTTTTAATTATGATCCTACTTTTACAATAGGAATAGGATGTTCCATTCAACATCTCCTCAACTGCCAAAAGGTAGAAAATGTTAAATATAGAATCTACACAGATTCCTCTCACACCCATGCACATACTCAGCCCTTTTGCTTCAGATAGAAAACTAGGGAAAACAACTCTTGGCAATTCAAAGGTCCAGGAGAAAACATATCTATCTATATCTATTACTATGTCTATATCTATATCTTTATCTATATACACCACAAAATAGCCTTCAGACTTACCACATCACTCGGTAGGTTGTTCAAGTCATTAAATGGTGATTCTAAAGTGTTTGTGTCAACATTTAACATAACCACATCCTCCAATGATTTATTTTTCACTCTCTGTTCAAAAAACACAATCATAAATAAACATCTTAGTATATTTTCCTTCCCAAACTGTAATGAGCTTAGAAATATAGAGAAATTTGTCTTAATGATAATTAGCTTTGGGAAAAGAAAAAAGGAAAATCCTCTATTATAAGAACATATAAACGACTGCCTTATGAGAAAGAAAGTTTGTTCATAATCATTCAAAAAGATTGGGTAAAAAAAAAATCTTTAAAATAGAATGCTTGGTCATCTAAACACACTGATTTAGTTTAGAGATGTTGAATATATTTAACTACCAAAGAGATATTATAACAAAAACTCACAAAATAGGCACAGCTACATTAAACTCTCCAACTTTACAACTTTATCACATGACTTTTGATCCTATTGATACAGGAACTTGTGGCTACTTCTATACCTATTTTTAAGCATAAATCATATTGTAGGACTAACATAAGCCAATAAGTATGACTTCTATAAGTGAACTAAGTTTTAAATAAACATGTTCTCTGTATTTCCCTATCAATTCAGTATAAGCTGATAATGAGGACTGTAAGTTGAATAAGTAAAATGATAAAGATGGCCATAATAAGGAATTGTTAGTAAAATTTATCACATGAATTTAATATAACAGATCAAGTTTCACAGCCTATCAGATTGTTTGACTTGTCTTATTTGTTTGACATTTTAATCAAATGGCCAAATTATCTCAATATGTGGATTAATAACAGTAAATTAGAATTTCATCAAATTTTTAATCCTTAAAGAAAGAAAAGTTTATTTTCCCTAAATTAACACATATATTAAAATTATATAAATCTATTTGCCTTATTTAAATTATAGCAAATAGTATTACTTTTTGATGCAAATAAATAAGGTGCTCATTAATGAGATCTATCAGAATTCCATAATTGCATAGATCAACTGGCAATAAGTAAATTAATTTTAGTGTAGTATTTTTCTTCAGTATAGTATTTTTTTAAAAATGACATTCTTGAATATTAGCCATTCTTGAGAATTATTAAATACCTTGAATTTTAAATTGGTCAAACCAATTTTTTTAAGTTGTTCAGGAACCAAATTTCCTTGATCCATTTAGAACTTCCAATCTCTGCATTTTAGGCAGAATGTTAAGTTTGCTAGGGAAATGGTGGTCTAGAGTAGGGAATTTGTATGGGTTAAGAAAGCCATAGTGTTTGTGTAGAATATGAATTCTCAAAGGAACACATCATTTTAAAAATCCATCTTATAAAAGACATTGTAAGTACTCTAAAGTAAGAGTCGGGATGGCTATTTCTTAGAAGTTAAGAGACTATCATGTACAATTGTGACACTATTTACAAAACATTTTATAAATAAACTTATCCTCTTTTCTTTGCATATGTATACACATACACAAAAAAGGCTCACATACATATGTAGTTTTCTCAGTTAACTACAGCATAAATACAAAAATAACCTATTTCAGATGCAAAAATACATTTATAATTGTGGCATACGAGTGGGAAAGGTGTGTCATAATTTTGATTTCCACCTTCAATTCTAAATTGTCCCTTTTAACAGAAACTATAAAGATAATCCAGAAACCCACTTATTAAAGGACAAAATGAGTTCCTCTAAATAGCCTGGAAAGATGGTTATGTGATGCCTAAATGTTTTGTGATGACACAAATGCTAAACTCTGAAAAATAAGATTAGTATTAACATGAAATGTATACTTTTTTCCAAAGTTGCACTTAGTTTAAAAAAGTCTGATAAAAGCTGAATATTAAATTCTGTTCAAGGGACCATTTGGTAAGAATGGAAAATGTACTAATTTCAATAAATCAATACAATGAGACTCACTAAAATGAGAATGATTCTATATAAGCAGCAACAAGTGAAATATAGTATATAATTTAAAATTTTTTTAAAAAATTTGGATTAATGTCAGTATTTTGTCTACGTTTCCTTCCAAGTCAGGCTTTAACTATTTTCTAAACAGGAGTAAAAGGTTATATAGTATATAAAGTGGTACCACTTTCTCTGTCTCATATTTTAATAGTTCATAAAATTCATCAGCTTACTTGGATTGGGAAAGAGTAAGAAAAAGGAGAACTTGCTTTTTTCTTTAAAAATAAAAAAATAATATCAGGACAGAGACCAAAAGTCTTATGAAAGAAAGCAGTAAGGTATTAAAGTAGTGGGTTTTTCTCCCACATCCTCTCTCTATAAGAATGCATCTGGGCAATGTGACTATGAATGTGCATCATGTGTGAATCATGCACTATGTTACTATGAGTGGCAGTAGTTCCATGTTCTTATAAAGCTGAGCCAACATTTTAGTTAGAATTTCTTCTGTATTTTAAAACACATAATACAACCCACTAACTTATTTCTCATAATTTAAAGGCCTTTGAGTTCATCCCTAAAGTCTACTTTTCAGGGAGAACAAAATGTCCTTATCCTTTATTTTGAAGCAAATTTACATTTTAAAAAGAAATGTCTAGCCATCTTTCACTCATGATTACATAAAAATAATTAAAAGAAAGATTTGAATGGATATTAGTTTCACATCTTTGAACACTTATATCTAGAAGTCTTTGTAAAGCTGTTATGTTGAAACTGTATTGACCAAGAGAGAGAATATGGAATATTTTGATTATTCGTAAAAAAAAAAAATCTGTTGTAAATGCAGCCAAGCAAAATGTAAAAAATTACTAAGTTCAGTCTCACATATAAAATATCTAAATAGATATACCCATATTTTAATTATAATACCATTAATATAAAATAAGAAAGCACAAAAGATTTTCTAAAATGTGCCATTAATGAAATGATTAAATAAGAATGGAATTGCAGGATGCATATTATCTTGTAATAAATTAAGGACAAAGTTACTAAATGGTACCCAACTGGTTTAAAGACATTCTTGAAGTTCCTTTTATACCTTCTCATTCACTATTAAACCAAATAAACCAAACAGAACTGACTACAAATAAATCCAGAGTATAAAAAGGTACTGAGATTTCGGGCAATCTAATCATGGCTCTAAACAGTTTCATTTAATGATGAGCCAATTTAAAACAGAATGGACCATTTCTCTAAGATAATACACTGCAAGAAGTAAAAAATTCTTAAGCAATTTGCTCCTTAAAAAAAAGGCTGATTTTCACTATAGATATCCAATAAACATATGGTAAGTGTGATCAAATATTTAAAACCTGCACCTATTTCCATAATATTTTAGAAAAGCTGAATCATTTGTATTAAAAGTTGATATAGAACCATTATGCAAAAAATATATATAACATCAATAGGTACAGTAAACAACTTTAAATGTTTTTCATCTGTACAAATAAGCATATTATAAAAATGAGGTATTCTATTAGATACATTAAATAAGAAGAGACATATGCACTAATATCAAATTCAAATTTGATGCCTTCTTTGAAACCATACCAACCATGGTTGGATTTTATACAGTGAAAATACTGATGAACAAAATGCCAGTTATATATTCTACAATCAAATAGCAGACTAAATACCTACAAATTCATGTTTTATTTTATGCAAATTGACCTTTCACTGCCAGCACCTTGTCATAAAAGAACAAGTTTTCTAAAAATTAATAAAGATCCATAATGTTATCCAACTCAGACTTCAAAATTAAAAACAAATTAAGTCTACTAAAGAAATTCATTAAAATGCATTATTTGTTAATGATTAAACAAATAAAAAATGTTGCCCTAGCTTTCTGCAAAAGGAGAAAATGACCAAAACCAGAGCACATGTAGGATTCTCTAACTTGGGAAGGACTACTACAGGAACATGACTTCTCCAGACATGATCCTCAGGAGTTTTAAAATAATCAATGGGATCTTCCTTGATCTGCAAAGTGAGGACTGATGGTGTACACAGTGACAACAACTAGTAAGAAAACCAAATCTAACTCGTTTAGGTTGCTGATTAGAAATTGGGTTAATATACAATATGCACAATCAGCAAAAGAAAACTGAATAAAACTGAAATCAGCTAGCATAACGATGCTATGCAACTGACCCAAGTCTTCTGTTTGGATCCTGTCTTCTGTTTATGCTTTTTTTAGAATCTAATCTTCTAAGAACTCTTCTCTGGAAGTTTCACTGATTCCAAGTACAAGGTATTTAAAGTTCAAAGTTTTTCACTATAATGATGACAAGTCACAAAAATCATTTTGGAATGAAATGATAACAGTACAAAAAAATCAATGCATTTTAAAAGCCTAACAGGACTGGAAATTTAAAAAAAAATTTAAAGCTATATTCTAATTTAAAATTTCATGATTATTGTATTAAAATCACACCTTGAAAAAGCACACTGACAAACTGGATCATAATGGATTGAAAAATGGAAACATTTTTCCTTTATGACTCATAAGGACATAGAATCTGACCTTCAAAATAAGGTCTGAAAAAGAAATAAGTATAAAAGATCCCAAGTGCCATAAAAAAGTGGTTCATCAAAGACTAAGTTTTTAGTATGTAATACTGACCACATGACCTTGACCAAATTTAACATATTTCCATGGTTTTCATGACCTCAAAGATGGTCATTCAGAATACTAATTAAAATGTAATTATTCCAAATATTACCTTTTTGAAAATGATTGTGTAAATATACAATAATTCAACACTTGCAACTGCTTTATACTATTCAACTGATACTCTTTGAAAACACAACTGTTTTAACTATTATTTTTATTAATCATTATACCATTCATGCATCTCATGTCTGAAAGATACTCACCTCTATGAGGCTGGAGTGTATTCCAATCAGGTATGGCATTGGAGCACTAAATTAAAGATATATAGTGTATATATTCATAAGTTCATTATAACTGAAACAACTATATAAGTAATTCAGAAAGTTTAAAAAATTAATGGTACAGTTCTAATATAGCCCATTATAGGTATTTAAAATTATTCAGTACATAAAAATCAAATTCAATTGGAGAGACCATGAATATATTCAAATTAATATTTGCATAAAAATCACAAAATCATTTATAATTAAATAAAGAGTGGTAATGCCTAAAAAAACTTTTAATTTATGAAGAATATTAGAGTCTAGGCCATAGTCTGAGTTAAACCTTCCAAATACTTTGTATCAAATATACCCTAATTATCAAATTTATTCACATTTCTTTTATATGCCTTTTTAATATTCGATTGGATTCTTATTTCTGTCATTTTCTTACTATATCATCATTGTTTCACACCTACAATGGCAACAAAATTTTTTGATTTAGTCAATCACCCAATATTTATTGAGACCGACTTATGCCAGGCACTGTTTCAGAACTAGAAAGACAAATATAAACAAGTTCTTCCTCTACTGTTATCATTCTCTTTCTGTGCTTTCTGCTCATGTATGTCGTTCTTTATTTAAATGTCATTCAGTATGGTGACTGACATAACATAATAAGTAAGTAAATACATAAATAAATGTCACACATTCCTATTTATCCCATTTTCACTTCTAGTAATAAAATAATTTTAACAAATCACAATATTCAAGTATGTGTAAGAATAATACTGAAATAATTAATTCAACAAATAATACCTGAAGCACACCAGATGCTAGAACCTGGGGTATGGGCTAGGTATAATAATAAGTGATACAAACAGAATATATTTACTTGTGGATCTTACACTCACTCTAGCAGAGGATACAGATATTAAATAATTTTTGTAACATAAAATCAGGCTTACAAGTAAGTTCAGAAATATTTCTCATAAAATACAAGAGGGGAATTATCCAACTTGACATTTTGAAATCAAAATATTATTTAACAAGAAAACATGAGAATGGATAGGTGTCCTCAAAGGTGATATATGATATACAAATAAATAGCTATCTAAAAATAAAAAATTTTTAACATTTCTTATATAGATATCTTTGTGTTATAGTTAATGAAACATTTTCTATGTTAATGAAAACACATAATCTTTTTCAAAGAATCTGCTTAATTTTCGAAATATCATTTTCACTATTACAGTTGAGCTGTCCAAACTTCTGCATATCCACTTTGCTACTAAGAACCAGTCACAGATAAAGCTAATGGTGCTCAACAGTTTCCAAAGTAACCTAAAACAGCTTCAAATTTATTTAAAGATGACTTAACCACTAACATATACCCCAAATTCACCAAAAATAAGGATGGTTAAAGTTTATAATTGACTTCTCATTATCCTGTTCATTATTTCTTATTGTATTAGATTCCATCTAATTCCCTTTTGTAGCTTTGTTCCTTCCTATTTTTTTTTTTAATACAATAGACCATCTGGAATTGATCTGATATTCTGGATCATTTGACTGAAAGTTAAGAACTCTTTATAGGCCTTGATATCCTTAAGACCTAACAGATTTTCTGCCTTCAAAAAGAAACAGGAGGAATAAATGTGGACTGTTCCACTTCTGCTTAAATAAAGGAAGGCTGATTACTACCCTAGTTCAAGTTCTCATCTCTGGAATTCCTTCTGGGACTCCACAGAAGACATAAAATATATGTCACTAACTATTCTGGGCTCCCACGACTGGGTTCAGAACATTTTCACAAAACAGGGTAGCAAATCCTAAGATCTTAAATATGTCAAGCTGTCCATGTCCAAAATAGCATAAAATTATTCAAGTTACTGTGCAAACTTCCAGTTCATCCTAGGTTTATCCTACCTACAAAATGTACAACATAGAAAGTCCACAGTATCTCAAATTTTAAAGCACATTTTAATACAATGAGTGTTAATCAAAAAATTATAAGCTTTTTAAAGTTAACAATTACTATATCCATTTTACAGATGTTGGACAAACACTGAATGGTCAGATTTCAAAAATTCAGAGCCAAAAGTAGTAGCTAAACTACTGAAGTCCTACGAAATACAGCTAACACTTTTAAAACTTCATAAGAGCTAGTGATTTCTTGAAATACAAAAAAAAAAAAAAATGTTTAGCAGTTGTTAAACTAGAATAAAAATTCAATAAAGGGCTCGTATGTAGAACTTAGTAATGAAGTAACTTGTAGCTGTTTCTGTGAGATTACTGGGTATCTACATGCTTTTATCTCACTAATTACTAACAAAACCAAAAACATATAGAGATGTTAGAACTGCAAACATTATTAATCTAGAGCACAAATTCTTAAAATAATCATGATGTTTTGCATATAGATTTTATAAAATACATTTTATAGACAAATTTTGTATTTTATGGAATACAGACTTTACTGGTTATTTCTTTCTCATGAAAATTGGATTGTGCACCTAATATTAAATCAGCCAATCTCATGAAAAGTAATTTTGCAACCCTAGCTGAAATCTCCTAATTAGATTAGGGTGTTAAGTCAGGAAGAGATCCTTGGCAACACAGATGTTTTATCATCCACGTGCAAAATTGTCCTAGATCTTTCTGTCAATGAAGTTATTCTGCAAAGATAGGATACAGGAGACTATTATGACTACTTCTTCTTTTGGGTAGCAATTAATCTCTACTCAAAAATAATCACCATGTGATACCTTTTTTTTCTTTCTTTCTAGGTTTTCTTACAGAAACCACCCGTGGGTACACAGTAACAGTAATATATTAACTTAGGTAGTCTAAACAGCACAATTTTCCATTTATGCTTTAAAAAACAATTCTCTCAAAAGTTAAATCTGTTCCTTTCACAGAAAGAAGAGTCAGATAGTAGACAACATAAAAAAGTGACTCGTAAACAAATAAAGATGATTATAATTTTACTGGTATTAAAGTGATACTACCTCCTAGGTGTTTAGGTACTCAGAAAGGTTAAGCCTATGTGGCAGTATCATGGACTTGCCACATTAAAGTTCTCTCTCCCTCTCCGTCCCTCACTCTTTTCCTCTCTCTCGTAGTAAAAAAACACTTCATATAAGCTCTGCCTTCTTAAGAAATGTTAACCATAGGCACAATATTGTGCAGCAGACCTTTGGAACTTAACCATCTTGTATAGCTGAAATCTTATATCTGTTACATAGAAATTCCCATTCTTCCTTTATATACTAGTAGATTAAAAGAAGACGTAGATGGTGTTATTTCCTCCCAGTCACCCTCCCTATCCTACTAAGCAGTGTGAGCCACTTCTTCCTAGGTGTTCCCATCCAAGTTGCTTTTACATGTCTCTGGTACAAACCTTATAGTACTGAAGTATTATTCTGTGTTCCTCTTGTGCGTGCATGTGTGTGTACACTCCATGCACATATGTGTGAATTTCTTCCTCTCTGTAGATACTGAAAGGGCAGAAACTAAGTTTCATTCAGTACCTTACATATACTTACTGCTTGGCAAATAGGCATTCACCAAATATTTGATGTACAAATAAATGGATAAATGAATGAGTTGACAAATTAGCTAGTCCTTCATTAGTGGACCCAGATGCTATATTCATGCATGGTCACAAGATGGCATTACGGCTCTCCACAGTCTATGTCACACCAGTGATACCAGGTGCGCAAATTAAAATACTTCCAGAAGACAGGATTATTTTAGGATTTGGAAAGTTCCAATCACCTTGAAGAGTTGGCAAATATATATCTAACCAATCAAACCTTCCTGCTCTAGGTCTATATAAAGACATACAAATTTTTTTTTATTCAAAAACCATGAGATTGAAGGGACAATCTCTAATATTTTTCTCTCTTTTGCATAGAGATGAGTGTGATTCTAAGATCATTTGCCAAGATGCAAAGGGAAGAAAATGGTTTTCTTCCATTAGAAATATTTTAGTCCATAAAATTTTCTGACAGAAGAGAGCCAGAGTCTTAGCTATTTCTTTAAAATAAAGAAAAAGAAAAAAATTACATTATATTGCTCAGTTCCTAGGATAGAAGCTGAGCCTATCATTGTGACCCGAAGGTTCAGAAGTGTCAGATAACTCCTTGTTTGATTTTCACTGCTGTACTCTCTAGAACAGGAACTGTCTGGCATAGAGGCTGGTAGAACTTATCCTAAAGGCTATTTCAAGGTTAGAAACTAGTAAGAAAATTCAAGGGACTGAAATATGAAACAAGCTTCCTTCCTTATAGTAAAGCAGCAGAAGGACTTGATGGCAGGGTTAAAAGTATCAGGAAGACATCTCTGGAAAGAATTAGCACAGAACTACCTACATCACAGAATAGTTTCTAAATAACAGTATTTTAGAAAGTCTTAAATGCCCATAAAAGATAATTATGCCAGGAAGAGAACATTTAACCCTACAGTCCAGAAGAAGATCTCAAGGCTGCTGTTTCAGAATCTAACCCTTGTCCAGCCTCACGGTGAGTATATGCACTCTTCCAGAGGAAGAAAACAGAAAGGTTCTACGGGTATAGCTGAATTCAAATCCGGTGAGATCACCGGGAGTTGTTTCTAATGCCAGGAAGCTTCTCAAAATTACTCCCAACATTTTCAACATTGCTTTTCATAGTGGCTTAGGGCTGAGACTTTGCTTTAAACCAGAAACTCAGGGAATCCCTGAATTAGAGGCAATCCCTTTGCTGGTATTTGATATTTGGTGTGCTGAGGGAAGAAGGGTCTAGGAAAGTGTGTCCTGAGGTAAAGGTAATGAAAGCGTGCCCTGACAGAGACAATCTGGTTTCTGACACACTTGGCAGACAAATCCTGACACCTGGGATACGGAGTTCTCTAACTGATACTATAACTTCCGTATGCTTTTGCTAACTACCAAATACAGGACTGTATTTGCTTCTCTTTACACATTTAATTATCTAAATGACTATGGAAGTACCTCACAAAATCTAAAGAACTTTATGTTTGCCAAGTATACATTTTTGCTAGCTTTGAAAAGAATTACTCTGCCTTCATAAAAGCACCTTTTGATATTTGCTACCGATCTCTAAGACAAGTCTCAGGGCTTGCATTTGTCTACATACACACCACGCTTACCTAATTTACAAATAAGCATACTTTTTCGAATCATAAAGGCTGAATTTAAAGGAGTTTGGCCAAGGTCATCTTACCAGCAGTAGTCCAGCAGGTGCGGAGGAAGCACTGGGATGTATATGTGTTGCCAGAACATGGGGTACAGCAGAGCGGCTGATCCATGGAGACAGGCAGTTAACTAAAATTTGCAAGAGGATAACAACGATAAGTAGCTGCTGCCCCTCCAAACAAAAAGACATGCCCAGGTTTTCAAAGATTAACAACAATCGCAAAACTATTTATTTAGTGACCTAAATCACATTATCTTTACCAATTCTGCCAGGGGGAAAATAATCTTGTGTTCAAAAGCCCCTTTGAAAAATATATAAATAGCAAAAGTGACTTCTTGAACATCTTATGGGGACAATTATAACTATCTGAAAATCTAGTGTTTAGGGTCAAAACTGAGAACATAAATAAAAGTAAAACTGAAAAATCAGTTGAGCATCTTAGAAGAAATTGTAGGAAATTATAATTTGTGCAGCACAGTTTGCGCATCACTCAGATTAATATACCACGATTAAATATGGAAAGGAAGAGAGGCTGAAAGCTCCTGAGGGATATCATTAGGGCAAATTGCCAAAGAATGAAACATGAGCCAGTCAGGAGAGTCTGGAAGCTGCAATAATACCAGGGGACTTGAATGTTCGACAGTTGGAGCTTCAGTAATGTGTGAACTGCGGGTTATGGTATCAAGAGACTCTGTTCACTGACACATAGAATGTCACTATTGACCAGCAAACTGCCCAAGCTTGACAGCTGTACTACAGGAAGCCAAGTATATCATAATTTCATATTTAAACTGTTCATTTCAGATTAACATTTTGTTTCCTAGCTTTATATCACAACAGCTGCAAATACATTGATGCTATTTTAAAGGTAATTGCCATTTTAATTGTTTTGTTTTGGCAAGCAGTTAATTAAATATTTTTTAATGCTTAACAAAGGGGTATCACTTTTTTTCCCACTCCCTCCTACTGACCCTCATCAGAATTCTTTCCATGGGACTTTTTTTTTTACATCTTAAATAATATTTCTGTGTTAATCATTTTTTAATGTTTAAAGCAATAATTAAGCCAGCATTCTTCATTTTAAGTCAGCATTTCAAGCTTACTAATTAAATCACTTTATCCAACTTGAACATCAGAATTTAAAAATAAAACTATCTGAATATGAACCACAGACTTTTTCTGTAAGCCATTATTCCTGTTATATAGAGAACTGAAACTTACATATAGTAATCAACTTAAAAGGATAAATGTACAAAAAGCAATTTAATCTTAAGAGAAACATTTGTCTATATTTAAGTGCAAAACAGTTCAGCTAAAAAATTTTTAAAAATTAAAGCAATCTAATTTGAACCAGAAACATAAGAATTTGGATTAAAATATACTCATCTTCATCATATATATTTTTTCCAATTAGATTTTTATTAATCTTATATGGCAAACAATGTATTTCGTTTCTATTTAGTATGCTATCATTAAAGGATTTTAGTACTTTGCACTTACAAGCTTTAATATTTTAATCTACAGTATTCCTTCAACATGTATTAATATTATTTTTTAATTCCTTAATTGGAGCATACAATATACCACTAGGAGGCATTCAAATACCTTCACTTAACAATTACAGAACTTGGATTTATTTGTCTTATTTGAACCCTCATAGAGGGAGATGAAATAGGGTTGATCTAACAGGGTCAAATTCTCTCAGAGCTCTCAGGTACTCCCTGCTTGTAAATTTGGCATCTTTAAAGCTGTATTAACACGTTCCATCCCTTCAGTGTAACTCAATGGCTAAAAGCATTTATACAGCTTTCAAAGGGGGCTACTTCACTCAGTTTCTCCATTTGCACACAGATGGCTTTTAAAACAACTCATTTAAAACCTTAAATAAAGGGAAAGTGTTCTTTTTACATTATTAAGAAAATAACATGGTGGGGCACCTGGGTGGCTCAGTGGGTTAAAGCCTCTGCCTTCGGCTCAGGTCATGATCCCAGGGTCCTGGGATGGAGCCCCACATCAGGCTCTCTGCTCAACAGGGAGCCTGCTTCCTCCTCTCTCTCTGCCTGCCTCTCTGCCTACCTGTGATCTCTGTCAAATAAATAAATAAAAATCTTTTAAAAAAAGAAAAGAAAAGAGCAGGGTAACAAGAATAATACTGCCTTCTTAAAATGAGGAATTATAATAAGGGTAACTTATTTTATTGAATACACCCAGAGTCCAAAGCACTCTGTTAATTGCTTTGTAAAACCTTTCCTATGCCCTTAACGGTCATCCTTAAGTGAAGTTATGAATTGTTTGCCAAGAAGGCAGAAAAACATCTAATGAATTTGACTGGCTTCACAGAGGGCGACTGCTCTACATGATGATAGACAGTTACAAAACACCTGCAACTGCCAGCATGTGGCAAAAGATCATCTCTACTAATCAAGGTCTGCCAGGAAAGAAGGAAGTTCTACAGGATTTGGCCTGTAGAAAGAAAAAAGTTCTACAATTTTTTGGATTTAGGAGATAGGTGACTGGTAAAAGGAGAGGTAAAAATACTACCCCTCCCTAACCACGATTTCTGGCCAAAGTAACTAGAATGAATTATTTAACATAATACAACACAAAGTTTCAGGTTCAGGTGGAACTACAAGGAATTTGTTTTTGCAAATATTGATTCTGTTAACTGTGAGACATTCACGTGGAGATTTCCAAAGCAGGCAGAAGCAGACCAAAGATCCCCCCTACTCCCCTAGCAGCATGTAATAGCTATGTGATTGAAAACTAGAGAGAACACTATTATAGCATCTCCTTTCTGGAGGAGTTAGTAAAGCAGTAAGTGAAAAAACACAACTAAGAAAAAATAAATTTAGTAGGAAATCAAACACAGTTATATATAAGCTGTATAAAACAATAAGAGCAAAGTATACAAAATTAGGGCTTTGCCACTTAAGAAGCTGTGTGACATCTGGCATATGTACAAGTATAACCAGATCTGCTTCCTAACCTTTAAGTATACACTAGACGATCTGTAAGCACGGTCTCTGAGATACAGTATTCTTCAGTCTTAGATCGGCTCAATTCTAACTTATATTGTTAATGTTGTTAATGATTTTTTTTTTTCCAGATAGGTGGTTAACAGAACTAGACTACAAATCTGACCACCTTCAAAATATGTCTAAGGATCATCTCTAAAACCTTTAAAGCACATGAAGTAACTGAGCAACTGGAAATATCATAAATTACTTGCTTCATTAAACAGAAATTTTAAGTGCCTGTCTATGTGTTATCATAAATCTCTACCAGGCCACAGGGACCCAGTACTGAACAGAACAAAGTCTCTGTTCTCATGAAACTTAAATTTTAGTGGGGAAAGCAAACAATAAACAAGTATATATTATGTGGGTTAGAGGTAAGTTCAAGAGGAAACCTAGAGTAGGCCAAGTGGGTAGAAAGTGACAGACGGGAAGTTTTAGACAGGAGAATTAGGGACAAACTCTGATGCCCTGATATCCGAACTGAGACCTGAATGCTAGAAGAGAGCCAGCTGTTACGGCTTTGAGGAGAAGAGCATTCCAGGCAGATGAGGTGGGAACATGCTAGTCATCTTCACAGGGAGTAGGGAGGTCTGCATGATTAGATTGGAGTACGCGGGAGAACAGTGGGAGAACAGTGGGAGGTGAGGTCAGCGAAGCGTGGTCAGAACCGGAGGGCCCTCTGGGATATGGCAGAGACTCCTGTCTTACTCTTCATGAAATTTCTCCACACCTCTGAAGGGAGCTATCACAACAAATTATATATCTAGAACATTCTAACACCTATGCGGATTAAGGAAAATCAACTATGTATTTTAGAAGTCTAATTTGCAGACTGAAGTACTGATGAAAAAATGAGATCAATTTGTAAGCCAAGTAAGAAGAACCATTTCAATTATAAGTTTATTATGGTCTATTGATTCTTTAAGCTCAGAGGGAAATGACAATCATACTTCTTTGGACTAGAATTACCCAAGACTCTACGTCTGGTTCGTGACAGGACTAGAACTCTATATTCTTTGCTAATATTCTGTCAGCGGTTTCTGTAATACCACAGCTGTTCTTCATGGAAGCAAAGAGGGTGGGAGAAGAAGTTTCAGTATTTGAGTCAGAACATATCCTGGCCACTATGCTCTGGAAACTATAGAAATAATAAAGGAGGAATAATATATGATAAGGGTATAATTTTCAGAGAAAAGCAAATTTACAAAATAAAGATTTAAGAAAAAACCCTTATCATCTTTGTTAAATGACTAATGAATATTTAAATGCACATATGATTTCACAAAGCATACTCAATATATTGACTTGGTATGGTCCCACAGTACTGACTAACGCACAGTAAAATCACTGGGAACATTTCTCTCCCATGCACTACAATTATAAAACGAGTACATATGGAAACGATGTGAAGAGGAAAGAACTGATGAGGCCTATAAAATCAGGGGGAGAAACTTGACAAGAAAGGTGGACAACACTGAACTTCATCATCAAATAAATGCATTTGGAACTTCCAGTCCCAGGCCACCAGGGTCTAACAGAGATATTGTCAATAATAATAATAATAACAAGTGTGTATGTAATGCTTACTATGTAATAGGCACTATCCTGAGTACTTGATGTACTCAGACTTCATCCTCACAACAACATTATGAAATAGCTTCTATCATGATTATTTCCATTTTACAGAGCAGGACACTGCAACAAAGTTAAGCCAATGGCCGAAGATCACACACCTAGTATGTGGCAAAGCCAGGATACCAACCCAAGGAAACTCCTGAGTATAATAACCATTATTTTAAACTGCCTTTTTAAATTTTTTTTTATTTTTTATTAACATATAATGTATTATTAGCCCCAGGGGCACAGGTCTGTGAATCGCCAGGTTTACATACTTCACAGCACTCACCATAGCATATACCCTCCCCCAATATCAAACTGCCTTTATTTTTTTTTCTCAACAGAGATCACAAGTAGGCAGAGAGGCAGGCACAGAGACAGAGAGAGGAGGAAGCAGGCTCCCTGCCTAGCAGAGAACCCGATGTGGGACTCATTCCTAGGACCCTGAGATCACAACCTGAGACGAAGGCAGAGGCTTTAACCCACTGAGCCACCCAGGCACCCCCAAACTGCCTTTAAAAAAAAAAAAGATATTATTTATTTGTCAGAGAGAGAGCGAGAGAGAGAACCCAAGCAAGGGGAGCAGCAGGCCGAGGGAGAAGCAGGCTCCTTGCTGAGCAAGGACGACCCTGGGGTCATGACCTGAGCTGAAGGCAGACACTTAACCGACTGAGCCACCCAGGCGTCCCTAAACTGCTTTTTGATACACAAGCATTCAAAATTCCCATCACTGGGGCGCCTGGATGGCTCAGTGGGTTAAGCCTCTGCCTTTGGCTCAGGTCATGATCTCAGGGCCCAGGGATTGAGCCCTGCTGAGCCTCTCTGCTCAGCAGGGAGCCTGCTTCCCCCTCTCTCTCTGCCTATCTGCCTATTTGTGATCTCTGTCAAATAAATAAACAAAAATCTTTAATAAAAACCCCAAATTCCCATCATTATGGGGCTCCGAATAACATCTACTGGCTGAAAATATTCTATCTTAGTTATATGGTGAAGAATGCGTCTTTACACTCCACTAACAAGAACACCTGACCTTTGTAAGAAATAGTTGAGGTCTGTGACTGAGATCCAATTTCTAAAACTTTCCTCAGGCATCATAGTGGGCAACTTCAGCAGGAAACCAATGGAACAGATTCTCTCAGATGTTGAAAAGATAATTGATAAAAATTCTACCAGTTATCATCTCAGTTTGGATCTGCAAGAATACTTAGTTGGAAGCCAAACTAAAGTTCTTTCCCTTCATGATATAAAATCACATTCATTCCATTTTCTTAAAGTCAAACTATATTTATTAGAGGAAATCAGCCACTAATAAAACGAGGCAATGTTTTAAGCAATTAAATAGACATGTATTTTGGGGGAAGGGGAAACAGCATTACCAGATTCCCAAAGAGACCACAGGTAAACAACCCATCTAGTGTGACGACCACAATGAAAACAGCACAATTCAAACTCAACACACTTTACAAGTAAAGCTCTCATATGGACACAAAGTCGTTCCCATATCTCGTAGACTATGCCTCATTCTTATGGATAAATTCTATTCACTTCAGCTAAAGTTCTATATGAATTATTGAGGGGCAGATTTATGTCCCCTACGAATGTATTTATGCACAAAACCCAAGAAATATAGATTAGAGACTTCATTTGATTTTTAACTGAATCAATATTTAATTCAGAAATTTATGCACTATAAATAACTAAAGGTATACAGAATAAATTGCTGCAGATGGGAATGTGATAAATTCCTCATGGAATGAAAAAAAATTAGTGGAAAGCATAAAGAAACCATCTGTTTAAACATGTTTAATTTACACTCCCATTTAAAAGTTTAGACCAGGGGCGCCTGGGTGGCTCAATGGGTTAAAGCCTCTGCCTTCGGCTCAGGTCATGATCCCAGGGTGCTGGGATCGAGCCCCGCATCGGGCTTCTCCCCTCTCTCTGCCTGTCTTTCTGCCTACTTGTGATCTCTGTCAAATAAATAAATAAAATCTTTAAAAAATAAAATAAAATAATAGTTTAGACCAAAAGAAGTAGCAGTAGGGTATCTGACAACTACAAAGTTATCCAAACTATAAAATACTCTTACTGGAGGGGTGCCTGGGTGGCTCAATTGGTTAAGCATCTGACTCTTGATTTCAGCTCAAGTCACAATCTTAGGGTCCTGGGATCAACCGCCAACACACACACACACACACACACACACACACACACACACTGTCCAGACTCTGTGCTCAACAGGCAGTCCACCTGAGGATTCTCTCTTCTTATCCCTCTGCCCCACCCCACTCATATTTTCTCTTTCTCTATCTCTCTCTCAAAAAAATAAATAAATAAATAAATCTGTAAAAAATATATTCTTACCCAAGCAAAATTCTAAAATTTAAATCAAGTGACAGCTGTAAGAAAATATTTGGAAAAAACTGCAATTTTATATAATGAAAAAAGACAGTATTTGCACATTTTTAATGTTTATACTAAAATATTATTCTATATTTCATTCTCTTTTTTCATTCTATTGGGATGGCAAATTCTGCCACTTAATTGCTAAAAAATCAACCTAAACTAATCTCTTTCCGTCATACACAAGTCCTTTAAAGAGTTTTCATCATCTCACATTTGATCACTAGTTCATTAGCTTTTCCTAGCCAAACAACTTTAAATTTTTCTGCTCACTTACTTCTTTTATGTATTTATTCTTTTAATGATTTTACAGATGCGGAAACTGAGGGAAAGTTAAACAAATTTCCCAAGATCATATAACTAGTAAATGGGACACCAAACACGTGCCAGTTATTATTGGTTCTGGGGATATGGTAATGAACAAAAGAGACAAAAATTTCTGCCCTTAGGGAGTCTGCCTTCTAGCTACCCTCTATAAACTACCATTACAGTCACACCAACTCTCCTCGACTTTTCGGCTCTCTGTAGCGGTCACATTACGCATATATGCCATAGGCTTAAAACAAATTTCTTCCCCTACATAACTTTTCCTTATTACTAAATTTTTTGCTTTCTACTTCTCGCTCTCAAAGTTGATTCAATACCAGTTTTGTTTTTCCTAAAAAAGGCCCATCTACCTTTCCACCAAAGTTTAGCAGTCTAATCTACAACATTGCTCAAATGCATCCATCTATCTTCTCTCCTCAAAAACTCATAGATACTGGGGCGCCTGGGTGGCTCAGTGGGTTAAGCCTCTGCCCTCAGCTCGGGTCATGATCCCAGGGTCCTGGGATCGAGCCCCGCATTGGGCTTTCTGCTCTGCAGGGAGCCTGCTTCCTCCTCTCTCTGCCTGCCTCTCTGCCTACTTGTGATCTCTGTCTGTCAAATAAATAAATAAAATCTTAAAAAAAAAAAACTCATAGATACTGAATTCTAAAGGATTATGAGTTAAGAAGTTCATGTGAATTACATAAAGACTACATAATTTGGCAATTATTTAAGAAATAAATACTACAATTAAAGAATGACTGCATTTAATAGGTAAAAAGGATCTTTCTTGCTCAATTCTTTCATTTTTTAAACACGAAACTGCAGGAAAAAAGTTAAATGGCTTATATGAAGTCTAATTTCTTTGTTAAGTAGTCAGGAAAGAAACACAAATCTCTAATTTAGAAGATATTACTAATATAATTGCTCTGCTACCATATCTTGGGGTAGAGTAATACTGTAAACAACCAATAAAGAAATCCAATTGGCTGATACTCTTTTTAACTACTGGGCATTTCTGAAAATCAAAATTTAAAAATATCCCTTACCAGGAACAAAATAAAACTGGTTGCAAACTATTAGCAATTAGAAAAAAGACAATCACAATTGCAAAGCAATCACAAAGGAAGTTCTAAATCTTTATAAATGGAATTAAATAGCTCTTAATTTGTAAGGCATATATAATTAAATAAGAATGAATAATTACACACATATACTAAATATTTTAATATTAAAATTGTATATAATATTCTCATGTGTACTTAACATACATATACATGTATGTTTAGCATGCTCATCAAATGTATTTAAATATGTACATCTATATATGAACATTTATATAAGCATCTACAGTCATGTGAATATTTATATGCACACACACCCATAATTAGTTGCAATTTACTGGTAATTAAATGATATCAAGCCCACTACCATTAGACAGCAACTAAACAAATACCTCATGAAGACTGGTCCTTTGTGAGTCATTCTACACTTCTCCCTGTTCCTTACCTACTTTCAAACAGACTCTATATCCAACAGAAGTTTCCTTAGAAATGTTCCTAAAACCCAACTTCATCTTCCTCTTACGGTCTCTGTTCTACTGTAGAAGCGAGTCACCCCTTGCTTTTATTACTGCACAGCCTTTTAACTGGACTCCTATTAGAAGGAATTTCCCTACCCCATTTTTTTCTTTTATAATGCCACCAGTGTTATCTTTCCCAAAACAAAACTGGTCATATTATGTACCTCATTTGCCTCCCCACAATCTGTCGGATAAAATCCAAGTCCCTTAAGTTAGCAAACATGTTTCTACACAATCTGGCTATTACTTATCTCTCCAACTACATTACATAGCACAACTTTTCTCTCTTTTCACACACACACATACAGAGATATGTTAAATAAGTATATATTTCCTACACAAGATGTCAACTCCTTTCAAGAACCAGTGTCATCCTGAAGTAAACTTTTTAATCTACTACTCTCCCTCTTACATTTCCCATATTAGAGTTCTTATCACATTGACTGGCCTTGATTCAATGACATGATTTATGTTTTAATTTATATTTATGATTCTAATTAATAACTTTGAAATTGCCAATACATAATACCTGGTAAATAATAATATCAATGCACAAATGAATAAATCAATACTGTTATACTTGGTCTTTGGAAAAATTTACCAATGTTAAATATTTCCTTCCAATTAAAGGTCTTCCTTTTCTACTCTTTATATAATACAGTAGGAAATCAAATAAAATAGCTGATTCATGGAAGCTGTACCCTTCACATATTGCCCATTAGCTCCAAATTCACTCTTTGCTACCCATCTGTGATAATGGTATTTTTCTTGGTGCTTTTCTCTTTTACCAGATAGCCTAATGTTAATAGAAGACAAAGAAGAACTCAGTCAGTACAGGACACTGGGAATACACCGCAGGAGGAAAGGACTTTGGCTTCCTGGTTCCAGTGTGCTCTCAGGCAGGATCCTACAGGGCTAGGCTTCTCCAGTACACAGTGGCCAGTAACACCCAGCAGTAATACCTGGTAGCTTGTTCAGGTAATTTTGTGGCAGAATCCTTCTGGGGAGATAACCGCCCAGGGCAATCAACAAGCTACCCAGGGGCCCGTTAATTACACCAGAACTCTTCCATCAAGGAGGAGGCGTAAGTCCATCCTCCTGGAAATAAATAATCTGGATAAGGTCTTCTCTGACTATAATGCTTCTGCCAGGAACCAAAATCACTAGATGCATAGAATAACATATCCATCAGCATTGCCTTCTGTACAGCACTGGACCTCATCAAGGTATTCATTTAATTGCAAAGTAAGTAAAGCTATGGGTTCATGACCATTAAACTAACTAGTCTTACCCATATTTACAACCCAGAAGGAACTGGCCTAACTGAAAAGTGGAATGGCTTACTGAAGACTCAGTCATGGTACCAGCTGGTATTATTATATCCATAAAAGGAAGGATTCTATTTTACATGATGCAGGATATGCTTTAAGTCAGAAAGCACTTTATGGTATTATTTCTCCTATAGCCAGAATACATGGGACCAGGAATCAATGGGTGGAAGGGGAGTGGCCATTTCATTATTACACTTAATAACCTACTTGCATAAATTCTATTTCCAGTCTCAGTAGTTTAGAACTCTTCTGGTTTGGAGATCTTACCTCCCGACAGAGAAATGTTTCCATGTGAATTGGAAAAAGATATTGACACCTGGCCATTATAGGCCCCAATGTCACTGAACTAACGGGCTAAAAGTTGGGGTTGATCTACTGGCTGATTGATCTTAATAACCAAAGCGAAACTGGTTTGCTTCTACACAAAAGAGGCAAAAAGGACTATGTCTGGAACTGGGAGGTTCTTTGCGATACCTCTTTCTATGCCTAATAGAAAAAGGTTAATGGAAAACTACAGCAATCATTAAGAAAAAAAAAAAAAAAGCAGAACTATTGAGGATTCAGACCTTTTATAAATGAAAGTTCATGTCATTATACCAGGTAAACTCAACTAGCTGAGGTTCTGGCTGAGGGTGAGGAAGATATGGAATGGGTAATGAAACAAGTAAGCTATTAATACCAATATTGTCTCATGATTAGTTATACAAACAGAGGTCACAGTAGCTTTGCATATTGTTTATTTGCCTTTCATATGCATGTGTTCATTTTTATCTGCTAACCATTTTTTCCCTCTATCTCTCATTTTTATTTTCTATGTGTGTTGTTAGTGATTAACAGAAATTTAAATATATTGCAATTAAATTTGAAGACATGATTATAATGGCTCTTGGGACTGCTCTTCCTCATTTTGGGAAATGTCTACATTTGCAAAAAGGATAACTATATCTTAATAGCTACGAACATGTCCTGTTGTTGTATAGAAGTACAAATGTGTTTAGAAGAGTATAAACAGAAATTGAATATCCAAAGGGATGGACTATACCAGTTATCAATTTATTGCCTAATTCACCCTTTATTGTGTGGTCTTTGAAAACAGATCTGTGTCATTTAGATATTTATTCTTTTTAACAGCTGGCATCATGTTAAGGTTTGTCAGGAAAGGACACTGAAGAGACATTTCAGGAAGCAAGGGTTTGGGTTCCTGGTTCCAGTATACTTACCCAGCAGGTTCCTGCCAACCTGTTGCTTGTCAAGGGCCTGCTTTCTTCCTTTCAGGTGGGCTCACAGCAGTGTGTTGTCAATGAGGTATCTCTCTGAACAGATTCCTCATTATCCTTAAAGAGGCTTTCCAGCAAGTTTGAAAGAATGACGCCTGTCACCCAAAGGGTGTATTTCCAAAAATTCTGCCAGTGTAGCACCACAACAACTTCTCTGCCATCTAATGAGTCATGGTTCCACCCTCCTCAAGAGGGTCTCAATCGCAGGCCTGGGTGGGGCTCCTTCCTTGGGTACTCTACCTCGGCCCTAAGGGTACTGGTTGCTTTACATCTGCTGTGCCTGTGTTCTCCAACATTCTCTTCGCTGCAAGCTCGCTCATCTCTTGGCACTCCAACCCCTTGCCTCAGCTTTACATTCTTCATGTTAAACTTTTCTTGATCAAATTACTGTGTACTTTCTCTCACTTTATTGGACTCAGACTGCTACAGATGCCATGACCTCATTACCTTCCTTGTAGAACACTGTCTGACATGAATTAGGTACTCCATAAATAAGAAATAGTTTATTGAATGAAGAAATAAACATCTTCATAGGGAGAAAGCAGTATGTTTTCTACCTAGGACTATATGAAGGCCAAAAGATACCAAACCATGTTCCTATACAGGCTGAACAGAAGCAGTACAGCAAGAGAAACTAATAAAGCTGAAAAGAGATCAAGATGTATTAAGTTTTTCCCTAAAAAATTACCATTTAGACAAAGACTTTCTAAAAAATTAAAAGATTCTAGTAGAAAATGGCTAAACACAAATCTTCTTTTAAAAGACAAAGCCTGGGATGCCTGGGTGGCTCAGTTGGTTAAGCAGCTGCCTTCAGCTCAGGTCATGATCCCAGCGTCCTGGGATCGAGTCCTGCATCGGACTCCTTGCTCGGCAGGGAGCCTGCTTCTCCCTCTGCCTCTGCCTGCCATTCTGTCTGCCTGTGCTTGCTCTCTCGCCCTCTCTCTCTGATAAATAAATAAAATCTTTAAAAATAAAAATAAAAAATAAAAGACAAAGCCTACATGGAGATTAGCCTCTAACTTACAAGTTAGCCTCTAACTAACTTCATAGATTTCAGAATCTATGAAATCTTTATTATTACTATTATTTAAAGAGCCAAGTTGTCATAGGAACAATCAGACACATTTTTACTTGTCAAAAAGACAGAATTCTACTCTGGCATTTTTAGTATCAGATAGACACTTCATATTTCATAATTAATAAAAAAATTTATTTTAAACCTTTTTCTGTTATCCACAATTTAAAAGATTAAATCCATTTAAAAATACACTCACATATATACACACACACAACAGACACAAACCATGATTCTAACCTTTAAAGAGATAAATATCTCATACTAGAGTTCAACAAATTTACTTATAATTCTAACT